>NC_073357.2:55027500-55230000 GCF_027580225.2 Misgurnus anguillicaudatus | reverse complement strand
CTCTGTATTGCATCTCATGTCTCTCTGAGAAAGTGTGATTGGTTGTAGACACCAGGAAATGCAGTAACACCGGAGGGCCCCGAGTCAGAGAAACATTAACATGCAGGGCATGGGCCGGACACTGGTCATGCTCAGGGTCCATAACCACACGGAGGTCTTCCACCGGCTCGAACAAGCACAGCTTCAGGTTGGTTGATTGATTTGTGCTCGTCACATTATTGAGAGCCACTATGGTGACCTGGTGACAGCCTGGTCCCATCTGCTGCTGTACTTCTGGAGATAAGGTGATGTTATGAGGCACAAGTCCTTTGATAGCAGATGTTGAGGCCAGCTCTGTGTGTCCTTGCTGAATTTTGTAGGTGACGTTTGTTCCTGGGTGCGAGTCAGAAATTTTCATTTTTCTTTCATATTTTGTCATCTTGTAAGACACATATTGTCCTGCAAAATTATATTTTACACAGTTCCAGCCAAAAGTGATGTCTAACATTCTTAAATATATGTTTTTGCTTTTAATTTAAATACAGTGTTTAAGAAATTTATTAGAGAATAATTTATTAGAATAAATATCTTAAAGGGATAGTTTACCCAAAAATGAAAATTCTGTCATCATTTACTCACCCCCATGTTGTTACAAACCTGTATAAATATTATTTTATCCTACTATAAAAAGTGAATGGGGCTTCTGATCGGTTTCGTAACAAACATTCCTCAAAATATCTTCCTTTGTGTTCATCATCACAAAGAAATTTATACAGGTTTGTAACAACATGAGAGTGAGTAAATAATGACAGAAGTTTCATTTTTGGGTAAACTATCCCTTTTAATATCCATATATAAACCATACACCTCTAACCTGAGGGTCCATTAAAATAAATATTGTACAAATATGCCCACCCGGACATCACTTTTGGCCACTACTGTATTTATTAGTGGTGTTTATTTGTCTGTGTAATAATATGTTTCTTTTTACCTGCATCTAACTGTAGTTCAATGTATAATGGGTTATTATAAAGCGCTCCGCAGTTTGGATAGTCAGTGGACTGATTCAGGCTGTAACACTGTATTTTCCCAAACTCTCCGAGTGGTTCCTGGATAGTGATGCGCTTGTGGGCGGCCACGTTCCATTCGCTGGTACTACACTCTACTGTAACTGTGTACAGTCCAGCTTGACTGTACTTATGGACCACATCCTTCATCCTAAAAGATTTTACACAGATTATCAGCAAACTTACAAAATATTAATAAAGTTTTGCTATAATTCAGTTTGTTGAGCATTGCATTAGCAGTGCAAACGTCATGGCGAAAACACATACTGATAATGTATAGACACAATGCACTGTGAGTCGCACAAAAAATAAATAAAATAAAAACGCCTGTCAAATGCACAAATGTAAATTGTTATGTAGTGTTGTGACGTGCATAAAAGCAAAACTTACTCATCTGGATTGTAATTCTCAACAATGTGCCCATCACCTGCAGTCAATGTGCATGTGAGGTTGCCTTGAAAAGGATTTAAGAGCCACTTCACAGAAATGGAAACATTTTCAAAGACAGCGGCCACTTTGCTCACCAACAGATAAAGAGCTGATAAGACAAGACATCACACTAAAGTCAATGTCTGTTGGACAAAATTAAAACTTTGGAAAAAATTTAAACAATTTGAATATATTGTTAATGTTTTATATTAAACAAAATCTATTTTATGAAATGACTCTGACCTGTTTATGTAACAAGTCAGGGTTCATGCAGTGAAACACGTACTGGTGTAATAAATCAAGTGTTTAAAGGCCAAAGTGTGTTTGTAGATAAAACTGGCATAGCATGTAAGAAACATTATCAATATGACATAAATAAATATTACTTTATTATTCACCACCATTGAAACATTACTGTGTGTGTAAGGCATTTGTAACAGTAATGTATTATTGAGTTATTTGTGATCCTGTCTGTAAAATTCTCAAAGTTTGATTTCACATTGATTTCAATCTTTGACATGACCTTACTCAGTCAATATTAGGATATCAAGGTTATGTTTTCACAGAACGTACTTTACGTGATGTAGACTGATTTTATGTAGAAAACAATAAGTAGCTGGGTTTTCACAGGCAGGGTCATATATTTAAAGATAGCTTTATGGGAACAAAAGAAATCTGACCATCTTTGCAATGATATTCCACCGACATGTAGCTTCCATGAGTAGGACACGGCTCTCCGAAAGACGAGACATCAACAGACGCCTGGCACACCTGGAGCCCATGGCAGTTCTCTTGACAGAAAACGAAAAAGTGATATGAACACAACGACAATGTGTGTTTTACTGTGTGTTACTGTATTTTCAGTCATTATCTAAAACTTAATAGCTATAAAAATGTAAATGCAGCATTGGGTCAAAAAGGGATGAACAAAACCCATTACTGAGTTATTTCTACCCAAAATGCTGGGTTGTTTTTAACCATTATTGTGTCAAGTATAGATTTTTTGGGGGTTAATTTAACCCAACATCTGGATTTGTCCATTTTTTATCCAATGTTGAAAGCCATTTGTGAACCTGGACCACAAAACCAGTAATAAGGGTAATTTTTTAAAAATGAGTTAAATAATAAGCTGAATAAATATGCTTTCCATTGATGTATGGTTTGTTATGATAGATTGAAAATCTGGAATCTGAGGGTGCAAAACATCAAGATATTGAGAAATTGCTTTTAAAGATGTCTAAATGAAGTCCTTATCAACACATATTACTAATGATAAATACATTTTTGATATATCTATGGTAAGAAATTACAAAATATCTTCATGGAACATGATCTTTACTTAAATGGCACCAATTTCATTGCTAAAAAAACGTTATTTCGTTTATTTACAATGTGTTTGCGTGGTTTATGGTTCAAAAAACACATTTTTCCACATACTGTACATTTTTGTAGCTTCGGATTTCCCTCTCTTCCTGAAACCCACAGATTTTGTACAAAACTCATTGATTTGAAAAGTGCTGTGTCCCTGATTGGCCAGCTAATTTGTATGTTGTAATTGGCCTAAAACCCTCTGATGTCAGCCGGAAATGTGACGCTCCTTACCATGTTTAAAAGATTCATTCACAATGTAATGCTGACAGGAGTTAACTTACAGGCTGTGAGTCCAAGCGAGAGGAATTATAATAATGTCGATCTTGTCTACATCACCAATCCTAGTAGGTAAACTGTTGCCTGCAATCCCTGTGTTTGTTGTAGTCCAAGAAAAGAGATTTATGTTGGAGACGATAACTCACGTCATCGTTTATTTTGGGGTTTGTATCTTTTGCATATCGTTAACATGTACTAATACACACCAAAGAAAAAGTAAAAACGTGAATCGTACCATAGGTGGCCTTTAATATCCTAATGATTTTTTACCTTAAAAAATCGATAATTTTGACGCATACTGTACAATGTATTGTTGGCTATTGGTACAAATATACCAGTGCTACTTATGACTAGTTTTGTGGTCCAGGGTCACATTTAAGAAAATTAAGATCTTTACCACAGTTAGTCTTGATGTTATAGTCAATTTTTATGATAAACGTGCATTTGTATGAGTTTAGCATTGTATGTACCAGATACTGAATCGACTATATTCACCCAGCTGCACTCCTCCTGCTGTGAAGATGCATTAGGCGGACTGTGATCGTTCCTGCAGTAATGCTGTGTTTTTCTGCCGTAGAAGCTCTCATCTATCTCTATCACCGTACCAGAACCACACTGAAGTGTAGCATTGTGATCAGTGCAGGATATTGAACGCCCAGACTCTGAAAAACATTCAAGAACCAATGATTAAGATAAAAACACATACAGTACACATCAAAAAGTATATACTTACAATTGTCATTGCTTTAGTTAGAAAAATATTTATTTTCAAGACATCACAAACACACTTTTGCAAGAAGTAAGAAGAGGTCTACCAAATGCATTTGTTTGCAAGTCAATGCCTATTCATACTTTATTAATGTGACTCAACAGCTACCAAGTCTAAATATTTTTTGGAGCAGCTGTAAATGAAATTGGACCAACCAAACTCGCAGATGAAGTCGAGCTCCTGGCTACAGTTACTGGTGGTGTCCCACTGAAATCCTGAATCTTTCTTGATGTATCCACAGCTTGCATTCAGTGATGCGTCTATGAGCCAGCTGGAAAAACTGACGTCCGAGCCATCCAGCCAGGATAAGAGACCTGAAGACCAAAGCATCCGAACACAATCTGAGTTACTGTAAATGTTTTGCATAGGATTATAAAGGTATGGATATTGTAAATTTATCCATGCAGCTAGTTAGATAAACATTTTAAATCATAGTACTCCTGTATAGCTCATCGCGTTAGCAGCGCAAAAGGTCATACGCAGTGTTGAGGTTAAAGCATTACAAGTAAAGTGCATTATGTAATAATATTACTTTTCTGAAGTAACGAGTAAAGTAATGCATTACTTTTTAAATGTACACATTAATACTTGAGTTACTTTTTCAAAAAAGTAATGCAAGTTACTTTTTTAGTTTAATTAATTTGATTAAAAAAATTATCTACTGAATTAAACTAAATGTAGTCACATACACGCCTGTGTGGGAACCGTTTGAGGCAGAAACTAAGATGGCAGACCAGAGCTCGACATTTTTGTTATGAAATATGCAATTTCTGAATGCAGAACTGCATACAGCCTCAGCCAAGAAAAAGTAACGCAAAAGTAACTAAAAAGTAATGTAAGCATTACTTTCCATGAAAAGTAAATAAGTAACGCAATTAGTAACTTTTTTTGGGAGTAATTAAATATTGTAATGCATTACTTTTAAAAGTAATACTTTAAAAGTAACACTGGTCATACGTTTAAACCCAAGAATCACATAGTGATAAAAAAAGCTAATTGCTTTGTTTAAAAGCTACGGAGCCCCTAAGGGGACATGGATAAAAAAATTGAATAAAGTTTAAACTATCGCGTGCGCACGTGAAACTATCGCGTTTAGTTTTGCGTGCACACGTGAAACTTTCGCGCGCGCATGTGAAAGCGAAAGTTTTATGTGCACACGCAAAAGTTTAATGTGCGCACGTGATAGTTTAACGTGCGCACGCGAAACTGCACATGAAGGTTTCGCGTGAGCACATGAAAGTTTCACGTGAGCACGCAAAAGTTTCACGTGAGCACACGAAACTAAACTTTTGATTTTTTTTACTCCAATGTCACCTTAGGGGCTCGGTAAAAAGCACCTGCCAATGCATAAATGTAAACATATTCATGAAACAGCACAAAATAAATTATGTTTTTTATTATATCAACCAATTTTTGGCAATGCAATGTTTAAAAGGTTCACAAATGACAATGAAGCTAAAGATCAAGTATAATGCTTGTTTTACTTCTATCAAATCACATTATTCTTGTTTTTAATCATTTGTTTAAAAATGTGTTACTGTACACAATCTGGTATGTGGTACTTATCTTGGCAACACATCAATGCCAACACAAGTTAAAGTGAGACTACATCATTTACATTTAGGGGCAGTTTCCCAAGTTTTAGATTAATCCAAGACAAGACCTTAGTTATATTAGGACATTAAAGTAGTTTTTACAAATGTACCTTACAAAAACATTACTGGTGTTGGCACTGATATATGTTAAAGTACGTCAGTGCAAGATGTTTTTAAAATAGGGCAGCTTAAACATGCATTTTAGTCTGGGACTAGGATAAGCCCTGTCCCGGAAACCACCTCTTAGATGTTTTTTAAACCAGCCATGATACTTCTACTAAGCAATATGACTGAACTAAAATGATGAACCTAAACAGCAATGCAAAAAATTAGACTCTGTTTCTTAATGCCCACAATAGCCGCCAATAGAAACCGAGATGAATGCCGTACAAAAGGGCCAGGGCAATGTCCTGCCATAAAGGATTTTTGTTTGTGTGCTCGGGAAGGGTCTTTATAAAGCTAGAGATTGATGTCAAAGCACAGACTCATTAACAGCTTTCTGTTCTTTAGAGATAACACAAGACATGTAATGATATAATGACAGTAATGATGTTAGCATTCAGGAAAAACAGTTTGTCTTTGCATGAAAAGCAAGCTGACAGGAGAGATACGACATCTAAACGTCTGCGTGCTATCTACATATTCGGTTTCCTTAAAGGGATAGTTTACCCTTTAAATATTCTGTTATCATTTACTTACCCTCAAAACTGTATAAATTTGTACCAAACTGTTTTTGAGCACCATTGATTTCCAATGTATTTTTTTCTACTATGGCAGTCAATGGTGCTACTGGTTCCTATTTTATTACAAATATCTTCCTATGTGTTCAGCAAAAATGTATACAGGTCTGAAACAACTCGATGGGAAATAAATGACAGAATTGTCATTTTTGGGTGAACTACCCCTTTAAATATTTAATAACTTGGTATTAATTGTGCTACACGCCAATAATTCATTTTACGAGATTTTTTCCCACTTTAAACATTTCCATCGAGCCACAAAACTAAATTTTAGCATGAATAATTTTAGTTAAATTTTGATTTTATTATTTATTTTATTTAGTTGTTTTCACTGTCGCTGGATCACTCGCAGCATCATATGCAATAAATAGATTACTCAAGGAAACGGCACCTGTAACAAAAACTTAATGTTTTTTTTTTTTAGTATTTGTGTTACTTGATGTTAGGAATATTTTGCACATCACTTTTGTTTTCACAATTCTATTTAAATCAGTCAACCAAAAGAAACTTAGCATGCACTCAGCTAAGTTTATTCGCCAGAACCAATTTTATTTGCATTCTGCATTTGCCAGCTTTAATTTTTTAATTTGTTAAATTTGTTCAAAAACATGATATAATTTTAAAACATTTCATAACAAATTCATTTTAAAAGATAACTTTCTTCCACAACCTAAGCAACAAACCTTCAGTGGGAGCAGAGTCCAAAGTAAGGTTGAGTCCAAAGCCAGAGGAAGGTGCTAGTCCTATCCACCAGTTCTTATCCGGCCGCAGGTGTTTTTGGAGAAATTGCTGGGTCTCATCATTCTGAATGAAGGCCAGGTGCCCACCGCCTCGTTCACACCAAGCCTGAGCGCTGAGAAAACCCCGCTGCAGACCCACAAACTCATAGCAGGAGCTTTCGAAGGACTTTTGGTGCTCTGGGCAGGAGAGACCCTCATCATCGTCACTCCAAACTGAAATAACACGAAGAGTCGCTGTAAGAAACAGAATGTAGAGATTGTGGTTGTCCATCTTCACCTGTTCTAGGAACAGAAGAGGCCCGATCCCTCTGTATTTAAAGACCACTGATGTCTGCCCCCAGTCCTGAGTTGCCAGCAGACCTGATCACCCACCAACAATGGTTTTCGTTTGCATGCGTGCTGGGCTTTGTGATGTGATGCTCTGAGACAAAGCATCCCACTGCAGAGCCTTTGGGTCCTTGTGTAAATAATTCTGCATTGAGGATTTTATGTCCACAGCCTGGGCAGACGGAGATAAGGCAAGTGCTGACACAAAAACAAAGCGCATCCAAAACTCTTTTCTAAATTAAAATCGGTTGCATTTTGGAAACAGTGTTGTTTGTTTGTTTGTTTGTCTTCCTTCTGAAAATAACTATTTAGTTTGTATTTAGTTTTAAAGTAGTCATTTAGTATAAATAGTCAAAAAAATAGTAAAATATTAGCAATTGCATGTATATAATATCTAAAAAATAATAATAAATAAATAAAAACACATAAAATAAATAATACTTTTAATTTCAATATACAGTCACCTAAAGGATGATTAGAAACACCATACGGTGTTTGACCCCCTTTCGCCTTAATTCTACGTGGCATTGATTCAACAAGGTGCTGAAAGCATTCTTTAGAAATGTTGGCTCATATTGATAGGATAGCATTTTGCAGTTGATGGAGATTTGTGGGAAGCACATCCAGTGCACGAAGCTCCCGTTCCACCACATCCCAAAGATGCTCTATTAGGTTGAGATCTGGCGACTGTGGGGACCATTTTAGTACAGTGAACTCATTGTCATGTTCAAGAAACCAATTTGAAATGATTCGAGTTTTGTGACATGGTGCATTATCCTGCTGGAAGTAGCCATCAGAGGATGGGTACATGGTGGACATAAAGGGATGGACATGGTCAGAAACAATGCTCAGGTAGGCCGTGGCATTTAAACGATGCACAATTGGCACTAAGGGGCCTAAAGTGTGCCAAGAAAACATCCCCCACACCATTACACCACCACCACCAGTCTGCACAGTGGTAACAAGGCATGATGGATCCATGTTCTCTTTCTGTTTACGCCAAATTCTGACTCTATATGAGAGCGGGTTAAATCTTTGCGTGTGAGGGAGAGCTCCCTCACTACCTCCCACACTTTCGTGCGCCTCACGCGCTACCCCCCACACCTCACGCGCCACCTCACACACCCCACGCGCCACCCCACACACCTCACAAGCTACCTCCCACATCTCCCTCGCTACCTCCCACACCTCACACGCTACCTCCCACACCTCACGCGCCATCTCCCACATCTCCCTCGCTACCTCTCACAGCTCCCTCGTGTCGGGGGAAGCTCCCTCGCTAGCTCTCACATATCCCTCGCTACCTCCCACATCTTACGCGTGTCAGGGGAAGCTCACTCGATACCTCTCACATCTCCCTCGCTACCTCCCACACCTCACGCGTGTCAGGGGGAGCTCCCTCGCTATAGGTATACTAGAAATGTCCGCGTATGCGGACCGCGGTCGTCGGCGGGCAGATGACCTTCATTTTTATAGTATCCGTCGTCGAAGACACCATTTGAAGATAAACGTAGGTGTTTATGGTTGCAATAAGCCCTCAACCGGACAGACTGGAGTGATGAAATCATCTGAAAATCTTTAAATAATTTGAATAGAAAATAATTAGAGAAGATATCCGGTGTTCTGTCGAAGTCTGTTCCCTCTATGTGTCTCTTATGGCGTTTTCATCACGTTACGTTTATAATTTATTTAGAAAGATTAAAGATTTGAATGAGTTCATAATATCAATAATGTTACCATTTATTAAAGTTTTCGGTAACACTTTATTTTACGACCCGCAAAGTACCGCGTAATTAAACCGAATTTACAGCGTACCTATTTGTAACAACAGGGTGCCTCTACAGTGCGTGCTTGTGGTTATAGGGGAACGGTGTTTTAGATTTGGGGTAATAAGGGGGTAAGAATATATGGAAAATTATTCTCTAAGTATTTCACAACCACAGGGCACCTATTGCAATATTACGTGGTATGTATGACTTACGTCTATGGGTAATATGGTCTATGTGTAATATGTTTTTTTTTTCATATTTGCTACTTACCTGATGAAGTGTTTTGTATAGCCTACAGTTGATGTCTACAAGCCACGTCGGCAAATAAAATATAACACACAATAAAAATAATAGCAACTTGTACCTCTTTGATCTGTATATGTATACATGAGTTACCAGGTAACTCTTATATTTGCGGGCTGTAAATTGAAGTGGGGCTTGTTCCCCGAATGTTCTGTGTATGTACCAGGTAACTCTCATATTTACGGGCTGTAAACTAAAGTGATGCTTTGTTCACCTCTTGTTAATAAATGTTATAGGGTAAATACCATAAACATACAGAATATTGTTATTTTTATTTTAAAACAACTTATTTCAAAACATCTTTAAAACACTATTAAGCCAACACTTAATGTTTATTATCACATAACTTTTATTTAAAATAAAAAGTCATGACAATTTTTAATTGTTTTTGCAGCTTGGCTTCCTCTGTTCGTGTTCTTGTCCACTTGGATGATGAGTTAATGTCGTCTCACAAATGCTGTTCTGCATCACATATAAAAAACATAAATGAAAGCCTTCAGTAAATGTTTCTTCACTGTGCCTTGACAGAAACAGAGTTTTCTGAGCCAGTTACGTTAATAACTTTAGGCTAACTTATGTGCTAGCTAACCTGCGTGAGTCATGCATTAACAAAACCAGTCACCTTATCCAGCATGCGGATCCTGCTAACATCACTCGCAGCCGTACTCCACAGTGTAGAACGTTTTTAAAACCTCTTAAAGAAATTTCACCTCAGGATCGCGTTCCAGCAAACCTCCTACAGACGGCCGCGCGCTCTACACCTGCGCTGTAGCCTACGCATGTAGTCGTCTTTTGCTTTAGCGGGAGCTGCTGTTGTTTCATTCTGGTTTGCCATTGCATAAATTATATTTGGCTAAAATACTTGTGTTTACAGTAAATACATTTCAAAGCACCACTTCAAATATGTTCGCAAATGTAGGAGTTTCCTGGTAAATAGGGAATAAGTTGCTATTTTTATTGTACTTACCTTAAAAAAAAGATAACCACATTAAATCAGCTGGACTTTTGTTATTAAAAGCAAGTATAGGCTACTAAAATAAAAGTGATGTGCTGTTATATTTATTTGCCGATGTGGCTCGTAGACATTCAGTAGTCAATATGAAAAATTCACAATAAAAAATAAATAAAATAAAACATAATTTTCCCCATAGACTAAGTCATACATACCACGTAATATTACAATAGGTACTTTGTTGTTATAAAATACTTAGAGTATAAATAATTTATAATTCTTCATATTCTTACCCCCTTATTACCCTAAACTTAAAATATTATTTCCTTAGACCTACAAGCAGGCCCGGATTGGCCATAGGGAGAACCGGGAGGATTCCCGGTGGGCCGGTCTGTTTTTTTGGCCACGAGGGCCGGTGTTGTCATGCCACCGGGATGACGCGTATTTGCGGGTGAGAGATGTCCCCGCCGCTTTATGCACAAGTTGATTGTGTCCCGAGTCCCGACCACTTATTGGAAGAATTCTTGCATTAGGGTTCATTGACATCTAAAACGCATGGGAAACGCAGGACGTGCCGCTGTCTTCTGGTTTTCAAAGCGCTTATTTGAACACGAGTTTTGTTTCAGACGTGTCTATATTGAGTGCGCTTGCCGGCCGCGCGTCTATATTTAAAATAAACTTGAGCGCGTCTTTTGAGTGCGCTTGCCGGCCGCGCATCTATATTTAAAATAAACTTGAGCGCGTCTTTTGAGTGCGCTTGCCGGCCGCGCGTCTATATTTAAAATAACTTGAGCGCGTCTTTTGAGTGCGCTTGCCGGCCGCGCGTCTATATTTAAAATAAACTTGAGCGCGTCTTTTGAGTGCGCTTGCCGGCCGCGCGTCTATTATAATTTAAATAAACTTGAGCGCGTCTTAATACAAACGGGCTGGCCTCTAAAAGGAAAAGAATTTACAAAACGTGTTTTTTTATCCAAGTCATAGATGAATTCTCTATGAATAGTCATTATTCATCGTTTATTGCAAGAGGAACAAAAATCTATTTGATGCAAAACTCATTAGTTTATTTGAAAAAAGTAGTTTCAAAAGTATATCCATGATGTTTTCTTTTTTTTAACACAATGTAGGCCTACATTATTTAGCAATAGACATGATCTAAGTACTAAAAAAAGATACAGATTTTTTCCATTTGTTTCCAATGCATACTTGATAAATCTTGCTTGTGTATTGTATATCAGGGGTTTCCAAACGTTATCAACCCAACAGTTAATCTCAAGACTCACCGTTTTTTAGAAATAGAAATATAGAGGAAAACACAAACCCATTTGTTTCCTTTAGTTTTTGAATAAGTTTACTTTAGTAATATTATGGCCTTATGGCAGGGCTGCATGATTATGGCAAAAATTATAATTGTTTACTGCATTTGCACAGAATATGAAATTATATATTTGAAAAATACAGTGAATTGCAAGGCTGCAGAGAACAGTGCACTACTGCAGACTTATACTACTGAGGGTTTAAAGATATTATTTTAATACTCAGTCGTGAACTAAAGTGGGCCGGTCTAAGGCATGAAACTCCAGGGCTGAAAATGAGTCCCACTCCGGCCCTGCCTACAAGTACGTACTGGTGAGGTACCCTGTTGTTACAAATAGGTACGCTGTAAATTTGGTTTAATTACGCGGTACTTTGCGGGTCGTAAAATAAAGTGTTACCAAGTTTTCATATTTTTTCGTTTTCTATTACTTCTTTTTACCTTCTATCGTAGCCTATGTCTTCTTCCTGTTTGTTCTAAATTATGATGTTTACTAATAAATATATACACACACACACACACACACACACACACACACACACGATGTAAAGTGTTAATAATATATAAACAGGCCTATACAAATGAATGGTAACACTTTATTATAATGTTCATTAATTAACATTAGTTAACTACATTAGTTAACATGAACTAATGATGAACTGCACTTGTGCAGCATTTATTAATCTTTATTAATGTTAATTTCAACAATTACTAATACTTTATTAAAATTTGGTTAACGTTATTTAATGCACCGTGAACTAACATGAACAAACAATGAACAGCTTTATTTCTATTAACTAACATTAACAAAGATTAATAAATACTGTAACAAATGTATTGCTCATGGTTTGTTCATGTTGGTTAATGCATTAATTAATGTTAAATCATGAACATTATAATAAAGTGTTACCAAATTAATTTGTATGTAAACATAATAGTTTTAGAACAAACACGTAGGCTAAAAATATAAGGAAGAAATTGAAAATAGGAAATGATGAAATATTTAATAAATTATATTATACAGAATACATGAAGTACTTCAGCGATTCATACTGTAAAAATAATTGATTTACATTTACCAATAAAGAACAATACATATACATTACATACATGCACATCAGTAGCCAAGCCATTTAAACTTTTAATTTATTTAAAAAATAAATGTAATTTGGTGATAACGTTATAAGAAACATTACACTTAAGAGAAATATAGGGGAAACAGACTTCTACAGAACACCGGATCCATAAAAATCACAGTTTAACGCTAAAACACTTCACACCCCTATTCCGGAGCTGTCACTTTCTGCCACCAGTTGGGCTCCGGCCACAAAAAACGTCATCTCTGTTTGCAAACACGCAAAAGGTCTATAAGAAATAATTTGTGCACTACATTAGTTAGCAATTATTTATTGTTTGCGCTTTTTGTGATGGCTGTTGAATAAGTATTATGATATATTTTTTTCTGCTGGAGCAGATTGTGAAGAAATATGATGGTTCATTATTTAACTTGCGCAGTCAGAATTTTTACTGACATAACAAAAAAAGTGAAAAACTAAAATACAAATAAAATAAGCCTATTCTACATTTGTTGATTTGACATGTGTTACCTTTATAAATATGACACCTAAGATTAATATAATAACATTATTTATGTCCCCACCAATGTCAAAATCAAACTACGCTCTTGAGTGGAAAAACTAATATTAACATTAGCAGAATATATTAAAGTTTCTGTTAGATCACACACTGTATTAACATCATTGTGTAAGGCCACAAAGCCGCAGTTATATGATAGTTTTGCTAACTTTCGCTTGTATGAGATCATGCACTCCCTTTCTTTCCCACGCTGATAGAACATACACGTATCAAAATGTATCAGTGTACACGCTGTATGCTGTATTAATACAACACTGGTTTATTGTATGAATACACTTGCTTATTGTCTGAATGTAGGACAAGGACATTTTACTAACCTTTCTGTAACAAGCTGATTAAAACATTTATCTGTAAAAAGTCTTGCTGCCACGATTATAGTCGCAACACATTGGGAACATAGCGCCTGGAAATATATTTACCAATATAGTACTTGAGATGTATTGTAATATATTGCAATATATTATTTTCCATCACATTGTACATGGAATAATATATTAATGGTACATACATTATGCACTATTATGCACTAATATGCACTGTATTATATATTCATGTATTGCAATATATTGTAAAATACACAAAAGATTGCCGCTTACAAAATATTGCACATGCATATATATGTGTTTATATATTCAAAACTGTATTGGTAATATATGTAAAGATAAAGTGTAAAATGTATGTTTAATATATGGTGAAATATTTTAAATATATGTGAGGTTATGTTGAAACATACAGGAAATATATCTACAGATATGTGTTTACAGTTTTTCCTCAGTCGCTTTGGTACATTTCTCGAATCATCCTCGACATCTGCAAAACAATAAGATCATTTCTCAAAACAATAAGTACAAATAGCAAAACACCATGGATAACCTGCAAAAGCCACTCTCTTACTCAAAATCCTTAAGTCATCCCTCAAAAATAATTATCTGTGTCAATGAACATGTCAGTGCCATCAGAATGACAAGTCTTTGTGTACGGATAAGACAGTCAAATTGTTTAGACATGTTGTCAATATACCAGCTTACTCTGGAGGGATAATCTGATGTAAACTATGGCTAAAGTTTTGTTGACAGTTATTGTAAATTAGTGTAAGTTATGTGGGAGTTTGATTGCAAGAGACTGGACAAAATTTACATTTACGCTTTTACTGTTTGTACTGTAATTCGTTGACAGACCATGTCATTGCCATACCCAAAGGAAGAGACAGCACTGCATAGCACAAAGAAAAAAAAACTAAAGTAGAAATGTGAACATAGGACAAAATCTTTAGGGTAAATTGTACATACAATGCTGTAGAAATTACACTGAAGTCCTTACCCAGCAAGCATGTTTGGCTAAAACAAGGCTAAATTTGGGCTGCCAGTGAAAGTCTAATAGATAAAAAATAGACGATGCATAATATACTTTTAGAACATGTAAAAGAAATGAAAGCAAACACCTTGAACACCTGTTGACTTTGCTTACATGTTGGAATATCATCTTAAGTTATTTTGCCAAAAATGGCATGATGTAATCAAATTCAAGGTTATTTAGGGTAGAAGTTGGTTACTCATAGCCGGACTATATTGGGTCTATAGCCATCATTTCAACGTCTCGTTTTTTTCTTGCTGTCTCGGTTTTTTCTTGCTGGGGACGTTTCTGTCTGTTAGAGAAAGTCAAGATTCACCTGGGAGCAATTTACCAATTCAGGACAGATTTAGAAAAAACATCTATTGGAAATGTATAGAAATATGTTTGACCAAACCCTGTATTATGACAACTTGTTCAACCATTTTGCATGTAAAGACTTATACTATGAACTTATGCCTACATGTTGTGGGGGGTGAGCCTATTCAACAGAGACCCATTATAATACTTTTTGATCAACATGACATAAACAACTGATAATGTAGGGAAAAGCTGAGAATTGTACATAATCATTTACATGGATGTACCAAAGCATATGCAACTTGTTCAAAGAAATGAGAAACTGCTTTTTTATGTCAACAAGTGACACAATGATTGATGAGTTTTGAGAGTTTCAATTCTGATTTGAGAAATGTACCAAAGCGACTGAGAAAATCTTTAATACTTAATCTCTGTCTTTCAGTTACTCCAGGAAATAAATTATGGAAAACGAGTCGTTTTTCTTTTTTTTATTTGTGGTTTTAACTTGAATATTCAGAATATTGGGGATTGAATTGATTTATATTATAACTGTAATATACTGTTATCTGTCAAGTGGTTGTTCATATAGTCTCATAACTTTTACAGTGCTTATGTGGTTATTTAATCAATAGCCATGTATTTTGTGAGAACTACATTATTATAATAAAAAGAGCAGTTGTATGACCCAGCCATAAAGCTACAATTTTAATTCATCATCTTGCAACATCTCTCACCTTTCTAGAAATTGCACCAAGGCTTGACAAATGGCACAATATTGGCAATCAGGATGTACTTACTTTCACATCACGCATTTTCTCTTAAGCTGAAGAAGTTTTACAATGTAATGTTTTTTAGCGAAAAACAGGTAAATTGTTCTGTCATATTAGTTGCCTATTCTAACCACCAATAATAGGCTATTTGTAATACATTTCAAAATGCTTAATATGTTTATAACACACACACAAGTTTTGGTGTGGAGTAAGTCAACTTTTTGGTATTTTTTTATTTTCTTCTAAATGACACATTTCTAAAATGCTTATTCAAGTGTCCTATTTGTCATTTATAGCTTGTGATCCGGCTTGGTTTTAATTGACCTTCAACCACAAGGATGTTGTCCCAGCCCTGTGTTGAGGCTGGGGCATATAAATAGGTTTTAAATATTGTTGCCATATAGGCCTAGTGTAATCTCACTTGTGGACATTTACAGAACCACTATTTCTTTTTATTTTTCTACTATGTAATACTTTTAGGTAATTCTTACAAATGTATATTTTTAGTTTTGTACATATGACAGTTACATTTATTCTAATTAAATACATCAGAATGTTAATTTGCTGTCATTTTTTGTCTCTCTCTATAAAATTGCAGGAACTGTAGTCAAACTGCAGTAGTTGTTTCGAGTTTGTTTTCAAGTTTGGAGACCTGATATGTTTGAAGTATGTGTATTTATTGTAGTTCCAAACGTAGTTTCGAGAGGAGCCTAAACATTCAGGTCTGTCAATCATCATTATGGGCGTATATAAGGCAGTTTTTCCGCCATCCCTCCTCCTCCCCATCTCCTCCTTCACTGCTCTCTTTCTTCCTCTGTGCATTTCTGTTGCAAGGAAGGGTTGAACTTGGGGCTCGAGCCCCGGCCTCAGGTTCGCTCTCTCTGAAGGTTCAGAGCTCAGCTGTACAGCTCCCTTCGAGGACAGCAAGCCAAGTTTGTTTACCATTAATCATTAAGATCTGAATGCGCAGGGGAACTATTGAATGTACATATATGTATTTTTATTAGACCACTAGAGGGAGCTGTGGTTCAAATTGAAACACCTGTTAATGTAAATTAAGGTGGTTTGGGTGTTTGTCAATGTGTGCACGGGTGACAGGATATATGTTTCTTACCATAGTCGTAAAAGTAGTCAAAGCCATAGCCATTATTTTACCCTGCAGTTCAACTTTGTAAACCTGCGAATTCTTCATTAAATGAACATTATTATGTAAAGAATATTGGGGTGTGGACATTGCTTATTCCAATTCAAGCTAACATATTATTTTGTCTCTCTCATGTCTAATAAGCCCGCTCTCTTACCAGTTCTGGGTGATGAGATGTGTTTAGATGGGGTTCATTTTGCTTATAGGCCGTCTTACATGTGACATCAAAGTACCGCAAGCTTGATGTCATACGCCATTTATACATTTGTTTGAGCTATGAATAAAATAAAATAAATATTTTCTCATTTTATTTGGTTCATCTTATTTTAGTGGGTAGACTGAGTATCTTAAGGCTAAAATATATTTTATTTTAATTCATTTAATTTTAATTCATTTAACACATTTGCATCTGATGCTGCGTGCACCAGCATTAAATGTAATGTTTTAGCGCGCAGAATCAGGCACAAATGGGTTAAACAATATTTGGAAACAAGGAAGCCTCAACACCTCGCTAATCTTAAAGTATTGCCGGTAGGTGCCCTCCCAAGTACTTGGACAACAAAATGCAATTCATTTTCTGTAAATTATTTACAAATGGCCATCTCTAACATACTTGGTTGCACGCGTGTCTGAACTTTTATAAACCAATATAAGTCATGAATAAATAATAATAAAACAAGCTTCACATAAATATTTTGACAGAATGCAACAGAAACAGCCTAGCAACCATCGATAATACCGACTTATTACACAGAGAAAGCGCGTGAGAGTGTGGGAGGTAGCGCGTGAGGTGTGGGAGGTAGCCCATGATATGTGGGAGGTGTGTGAGGTAGCGCGTTAGGTGTGGGAGGTAGCGAGGGAGATGTGGGAGATAGCCCATGATATGTGGGAGGTGTGTGAGGTAGCCCGTGAGGTGTGTGAGGTAGCCCGTGAGGTAGCGCGTGAGGTGTGTGAGGTAGCGAGGGAGATGTGGGAGATAGCCCATGAGATGTGGGAGGTGTGTGAGGTAGCGCGTGAGGTGTGTGAGGTAGCGAGGGAGATGTGGGAGATAGCCCATGAGATGTGGGAGGTGTGTGAGGTAGTGCGTTAGGTGTGGGAGGTAGCGAGGGAGATGTGGGAGATAGCCCATGATATGTGGGAGGTGTGTGAGGTAGCCCGTGAGGTGTGTGAGGTAGCCCGTGAGGTGTGTGAGGTAGCGCGTGAGGTGTGTGAGGTAGCGAGGGAGATGTGGGAGATAGCCCATGAGATGTGGGAGGTGTGTGAGGTAGCGCGTGAGGTGTGTGAGGTAGCGAGGGAGACGTGGGAGGTAGCGCGTGAGGTGTGCCCTTACGAAAATTAACCATGGTTTTACTACAGTTAAAACCAAAAAAACATGGTTACTGTAGTAAAACCATAGTAACTACAAAATAACCATGGTTTTGGCAATCATGGTTTTCAAAAACCATAGTAAAACCATGGTTTTGCTAATAGTAATCAATACACCAAAAAACCATGGTAACTTCACTTTTACCATGGTTTTACTACAGTTAAAACCAAAAATACATGGTTACTGTAGTAAAACCATAGTAACTACAAAATAACCATGGTTTTGACAATCATGGTTTTCAAAAACCATAGTTAAACCGTTAGTGTAGTAAAACCATGATTTTGCTAATAATCAATACACCAAAAAACCATGGTAACTACACTTTTACCATGGTTTTACTACAGTTAAAAACAAAAAACCATGGTTACTGTAGTAAAACCATAGTAACTACGAAATAACCATGGTTTTGACAATCATGGTTTTCAAAAACCATAGGTAAACCATAGATAGTGTAGTAAAACCATGGTTTTGCTAATAGTAATCAATACACCAAAAAAAACATGGTAACTACACTTTTACCACAATATAACCATAGTTAATTTTTCGTAAGGGTGTTAGGTAGCGCGTGAGGTGTGAGAAGTAGCGAGGGAGGTGTGAAGGTAGCGAGGGAGATAGCGCGTGAGGTGTGTGAGATAGCGAGGGAGATGTGGGAGATAGTGCGTGAGGTGTGGGAGGTAAAGCGTGAGGTGTGTGAGGTAGCGAGGGAGATGTGGGAGATAGCGCGTGAGGTGTGGGAGGTAAAGCGTGAGGTGTGTGAGGTAGCGTGGGAGGTGTGGGAGGTAGCGTGGGAGGTGTGGGAGGTAAAGCGTGAGGTGTGTGAGGTAGCGTGTGAGGTGTGTGAGGTAGCGCGTGAGGTGTGGGAGGTAGCGTGTGAGGTGTGGGAGGTAGCGCGTGAGGCGCACGAAAGTGTGGGAGGAAGTGAGGGAGCTCTCCCTCACACGCAAAGATTAAACCCCATCTGCTCTATATTCTGAATGTTTCAACAGAAATCGAGACTCATCAAACCAGGCAACATTTTTCCAGTCTTCAACTGTCCAATTTTGGTGAGCATGTGCAAAATGTAGCCTCTTTTTCCTATTTGTTGTGGAGATGAGTGGTACCCGGTGAGGTCTTCTGCTTTTGTAGCCCATTCGCCTCAAAGTTGTGCGCGTTGTGGCTTCACAAATGCTTTGCTGCATACCTCGGTTGTAACGAGTGGTTATTTCAGTCAAAGTTGCTCTTCTATCAGCTTGAATCAGTCGGCCCATTCTCCTCTGACCTTTAGCATCAACAAGGCATTTTCGCCCACAGGACTGCCACATCCTGAATGTTTTTCCCATTTCACACCATTCTTAGTAAACCCTAGAAATAGTTGTGCGTGAAAATCCCAGTAACTGAGCAGATTGTGAAATACTCAGACCGGCCCGTCTGACACCAACAACCATGCCAAGCTCAGAATTGCTTAAATCACCTTTCTTTCCCATTCTGACATTCAGTTTGGAGTTCAGGAGATTGTCTTGAGCCGGACCACACCCCTAAATGCATTGACGCAACAGCCATGTATGTGATTGGTTGATTAGATAATAGCATTAATGAGAAATTGAACAGGTGTTCCTAATAATCCTAATCATTTTCAACCCAGCATTGGGTCAAAAAGGACGAGCCTAGCCGGCACTGTTGTAATTTAACCAATGCTGGGTTGTTTCAACCCAATGTGCTGGGATGTTTTAACCCATGGGTGAGGAATCTTTGGTGCTGGGGGGCCACTGCCCTGCAGAGTTTAGTTCCAATCCTAATTAAACACACCTAAAAAATCAAAGGCTGAATCCGAAACCGCCCACTTTCATACTATATAGTACGCAAAGTAGCGCTTTTTACATACTACATAGCATGGAAGTAGGCGGTTTGGGACTCAGCCAAAGTCTTCAGTAAACTTGGAAATGAAATTCAGGTGTGTTTGATTAGGGTTGGAACTAAACTCTGCAGGACAGTGGCCCTCCAGGACCCAGGGTTCCCCACCCCTGTTTTAACCCATTGTTGGGTCAAATAACACTTTATAGGTTAATTTTAACCAGCCGCTGGGCTCGTCCCTTTTTAACCCAAAGCTTTTTTTAACTGTATCATTGCTACGACAATGGTATGCTACTTTTTCCTAACATACTGTATATCTAACATAATACTCACTGACATATAGTGACATACATTTTGATACTCTGGTGATAACATAATTAATTTACTGCTTTTAAAGTTCAAACAGGTTATAAAAGTGCTGGCATGTCAAATGCAAAGATCATATAACAACCCAACACAATGATCAGTTTACAGCGGCATAAAGACATTGTGTGCAGTAAGTATATATGTTTTCACCTACATATTCTTTCAGTGTTCATTTAGACAGTGAACACCTAAAAGCTTATCTTAATTAGTGATATCCAAGTTAACACCCTAGTTTTAAATAACATTCACAGATAAGATAGTAAATCCTATGTTTTTTCTAAACGTATATCAAGACGGAAAGTTGCAGAAGAGTTGCATGTATGCAGCTTCTTTAAATGATGAGAGCATACAAAATTGGAAAAAAAAACGTGCACCCTTCTCTTTTCATTATGTGATGTATAATGCTCTAGATTTAATTTCTAATATGTGACCCTGATTTAAGGGTGCCTGGATTTTGGAAACTCCATTCTTTTACAATGATTTGCTACAGTGGATTTGACATTTACAACATGCTTAGTTTAACTAATAGAGTTTTTTGGTACAAAGTGGGATAGTGGTTGTGTCATCTCAGGATATGAAATGTTTGAGGAATAAAGTTCACATTAAAAAATGCTCTGTGTGATTTAGGTTTGTAAGACCAGCCAGACGTTACATAACATGAAGGTTTTTCTAAAATTGTAGGTCAGATGACATTGGATTGTTGCCATTTTATTGCAAAATCTATGGGCTATAAAGATTTCATGTGTAAATATATGGGCAAGCCATATATGTTTATGCAAGATTGATTATTCTTGGATTGTGTAATTTACCTCTATGGTACTGTGTCGGTATTATGATAGTAGTTATAGTGATAAACCATAAAAACTGAATGATTACCACATTCATGTGCCGGTAGCAGGTGTTTACAAGCTACTCCAAGTAAATTCAAATAATACTATGATATGGTAATATAAGAAAACATGAAATTAGCATGCTATAATCTGCTTGAGAGTAAATACCATATCCATAAAAACATATTTTTGTGACATGCCAATTCATATTTATACATGCTAGTTGTACAAACCCATGTGTAATATGTAAAATTCGTATTTTAATAATTCACATTATGCTATTCATGAATGCATTCTCCATAAAAAGTATCTGAACTGCACATAAAATACTATAGGCTATCAGTTATGCAAGGAGATTATGAATTACGTAATCAGCAGAACGCGCAATAACGCGCGCACGGCATAGCGGATGTTATTAATGCGGTGATCTTACAAGTGTACTTTAATGGAAGTGAGCTCCATCATGATGTCTCAGGAGGATCAGCACCTGGATGAGTCCTGTATGCTGTCTTTCTTTTGGAGGAACGGAAGTGAGACGCCAGAGCCGCTTAAAGCAGATGTGTCAGGTAAATGGTCTTGTTTACGATCAAATTGCATGTATACCGTCGGACTTCTTCATGTCGATCATCACCACAACTAAAGACAGCGAGGTTTGCGAATGACGTGTTGTACGGTGAAATGTAGTTTAGTACAAGTCTGTTGCTTATTTTAGTTGCTACTAACTCATGTACGACGTAATAATTGGGTTTAGCTTGAGCAAACTCTGCTCTCTCGGGCTCAGGAAGGTGGATAGGCTTCATCACTATAGTAACTCACGTCGGTTAAGAGCATCGTTTATTCCGCGTAAACTCAAAACAGGACCAATCAGCTGTGAGGAACGTGACGTAAAGTATGACGCATCACAGATAGTTAACTCTTGAGTGTTAATGTAAAGAAATAATGAATTAACTTTGTATTAACCTATTTGTATGATTTAACCTATTCCTAACCAAAAGCGACGCTGTATAATCCCAGAGATACGCCATTTGTCTCTCTACAGTAATGAGATTTATTTAACTTAGTTCGGGAGGAGCATGGTCATGTAATCCAACCCAACTACTCAGCGTGAAGAGGTCTCTACAGCCGTCCCTCACCTCTGTCACGTGACAGTTTTTGCAGCATCCCTCCTCCACCCCATCGCTGGTACATCCATCCCAGTTAAAGAGGGGGAGTAGCCTACTCTGGGTACCGGCTAATATTCCAAGCTTGGAGCCCTCCCATTGGACAGCACGCTAAATATGCTTTATCTCATTACCCTGAAAGACTAAACAATATTATTATTTTACGTTTGTGCAAATAACAATGTGTGACAGCCAGAAGTCTTACATTTAAATATAAAATCATTAAAAAGGGTAAAATATGGATGCATCACCTGTATTCATCGTTCCATGATGCCTCACTAAACGCTATTTGTATTATTTATAATAATTTCTGTAAACGTCTATAATCAATTTCTCCTTATTCATGTTTGATGATTAATATTCATATTCATGATGCGCAGAACTTCTATCGAATGAGACCACTGTTGCTTGTTGCGGCACTGCGTCGCGTGTTAGGTTAAAGGTGGGTTGCACGATCTCTGAAAGCCAATGTTGACATTTGAAATCACCTAAACCAGTGGTCTCAAACTCCCGGCCCGCGGGCCATTTGCGGCCCGCCCTCCCCCTCTCTGCGGCCCGCGTCACCTTTCAACAATATAACGTAATCTGGCCCGCAGAAAGATTTTTATTTAAATTCGTTTTTTTTATTTAAACGTTTAAGGGTTCGGTCACATGTCGCGTCTAACAACGCGAGTTAAAACGAGTCGAGGCGTTTCTTAAAGTATGTTTACTTTTCAAAGTGCTTGCTTGGGAGCGGAGGTTGCGCAGCGTGGGATCGCGTCACCTGTTGCTACGCAGCCACGAGCGCGCGCTCCGTGATGGCGAGGGTAACGGAATGCGTGATCGAATTTTAATTCCTCTCGCGTCAATCATATCATTGTCACAATGCGATCAGTTCATGTGATCGCGACTTTGTAGTGTTTGTCCAGAGAAGATTTGTTACTTCCGGGTGGATACTCTGTTACTCAGAGAAGAGCTGCTGTGGGGTTATTACCGTAGTTCACATCAAGTCACAGCTTCTAATGGAGACACCGCAGTGGGAGATGTACTGCAACAGTTTAATATTAAACTACGGATGAGAAAATGACCCATCAAAGTGCCCAGGTTAGGAAAAGAGGAAAGATGAGGAGAAATTACAGAGGATACAAGTATGTACACTTCTATATATAATGAAATATATATGAAGTATAATACATTATCTTGCTTGCTTATACATAGAGCAGTATTATTTATTTTTACTGTCCAACTAGCTTATGTAACATTGACTACCCATCCAAATGTTTTAGGATCACTTTCACTTTCAATCAAATATTTTTCTAAATATAATAGCAAATTCATTAAAACGGTGGAATAACAAAAAGGAACATAATGAAGTCAATACTATGACTGAAAACAGTCAAAAATAAATAAAAACAGAAACACGTACTGTTGGTAATTTTTTTTTATAATAGTTTATAAATGTATAGGTAAATTTGTTAGTTTTAATAGGCCTTAGTTAATAATTCAAAGCCTAATAAGGTTAAGAAAATATTTACTTACTTTTATAAAATAATGTATATTAAAAAATAAAAAACACTGTTTATATATTTTCAAGTATTATTATACATTAAAAAATATTTTAAAGAAATATTGTACTTTTTTGAACGTTAAAATAGCTCTGCGGCCCTCTAATGAAATGTCAGTCTCAGAAATGGCCCCAAGCCACTTTGAGTTTGAGACCCCTGACCTAAACAAACACGTCTCTACCCCAATAGAATCTGGACCTTCTTTTAATAGACCCGCCCCACACGCAACCCAGGCAACGATGTTGGTTAGTAGACACGCTCCTTACGGCTGATTGGCTACAAGTGTGTTTTGTTACTTCCTTTTCCAAAGCGTTTCTCAAAAATCGTGCAGCCCCCCCCCCCCTTTAAAATGCACACAAGGACAAAAAACACATACTTTAAACCAGTGATTTCTATACAATATATTTATATTAGTAATATTAAAGGTGCAGTGTGTACATTTTAGCGGCATTCAGTGGTGAGGTTGCGAATTGCAACCAATGGCTCAGTCCACCGCTCACCCCTCACTTTTGAAACGCATAGAGAAGCTACGGTAGCCGTCACCGGAAAAACATGTAATTGACGGAGACAACTTAGTAAAAAAAGTTTGTCCATTAAGGGCTTCTGTAGAAACATGGCGGCACAAAATGGCGACTTCCACGTAAGGGACCCTCTGTATATGTAGATAAAAACATCTCATTCTAAGGCAATAAACACATAACGGTTCATTATAAAAAGAGCTTTATACACCCCTGATCATATAGTTTTGTATATTATTTTGCTTTTCTGTCAAGAGATCCTTCTAAAAATTACACACTGCACCTTTAATTGAAAATAAATAGCCTACATTTACAGTCAAATTTATTCATACCCACACCAAATTTTAAATTCTGGAGATTCTGGAAATTTTTTATTTGACAAAAAGGCATCTTCTGGCTAAAAATGACACAAGATAGTGAGCAAAGACTGTAAGACATTGTGTTAGTAATATTAATGAAAAATAGTATTATTACATATTAAAATCTAGTAGCCCTACATTTATATTAAATGAAATTATGTTGGGGTTTTGTGTTTTCAATCAGTTTTATTGTGAGAAAACAGACATAAGTCAATAATTCTGTAACGTTATAAACAGAACCAGAGCTTTCAAAACTATAATACTTTGTCATTGTTTAGACATTAAAGGATCAGTTTTCCATAGGTTTCATCCCTTCATGGCTTCAGGGGACACTTCTGCGCAATGGTCCTGGTCTGTTCTCAGTTGGTGATACTTCATACAAGCACTGGTTTGATGGAATGGCTCTTATTCACAGTTTCACCTTTAAACATGGTGAGTCAAGGGGACAGTCATGTTTTAATTGACATTCATGGAAACCAGAGTGAGTAGACTGAATTTATGCATTGCAAAAAACATGAAAAAAACAAAAACATGGATCTGCCATATTTCAACCCTTTCTGCAAATTATATAAGTTGTGATTGAAACTTAAAATGTTTTATAACTATATATTAGAGCAGAGGTCTCCAACCTTTTTATAAGCAAGGGCTACCACAATGGATAACACAATATGGAGGGCTACTTTTTTGATATAGTCTATTTATAAACTTTTTTGTTTTACTAGTTGGTATGTTTTTTTATTGTTTAAAATGTTAACCAATTAAATAAAGACATTTTTTTAATAAGTAAATAAAATAAAATTCAGGCTATTAATGTAATGTGCTTTGGTGGGCAACTCACAGACTCCGTGCGGATAACCTGGTGCCTGTGGGCATCATGTTGGAGACCACTGTATTAGAAAGTATGTATTTACACATTATTATATGCATCAAAATCAATAAAACTCTTTTTTAGGTGATGTATTTTACAAGAGCAAATTCTTGAAGAGCGAGACGTTCAAAAAGAACATGACAGCCAATAGGATCATTGTTACTGAATTTGGTACCCTGGCCTACCCAGATCCTTGCAAGAGCATATTCGCCAAGTAATAAGAAAATGCATCCTACATTTGTTTCCATAAAGCTGAAATAAAAGGACGTACTTAGTAATAGCTTTGAATTGTTTTGTAGAACCTTTAGTTACCTGCTGAACGTCATCCCGGACTTTACAGATAATAATCTCATTAACATCATCAAATATGGTGAAGATTATTATGCTTCATCAGAGGTGAACTACATTAATCAGATCGACCCGTTGACTCTTGACACTTTAGGACGAGTAAGTCGAACATTCATTTATATATTTGTGTATCTTGTATAAACGTTTGGTGTTTAATGGTAAACTCTTGTTTTTTTTTGTTATTTCAGAGTAATTACAGAAACCACATTGCCCTGAGCCTGGCAACCGCGCACCCGCACTACGATGATGATGGGAACACGTACAACATGGGTATGGCCATCATGAACTTCAGCAGGCCACAATATGTTATTTTTAAGGTGCCTGCTAATGCCTCAGGTAAATAGAAATGTGTCAATAATAAGAAAATCTAGCACAGGAGCAAAGTATGATGAGCAACTGTATTACTTGCAGAAAAAGATAAGCCAGCCCTCAGTAAGTTGGAGCAAATTTGCTCCATTCCCTTTCGCTCCACCCTGTACCCGAGCTACTTCCACAGCTTCGGCATGACGGAGAACTACATCGTCTTTGTGGAGCAGGCCTTCAAGCTGGATATACTAAACCTGGCCACCGCGTACTTCCGAGGGGTCAACTGGGGCAGTTGCCTGAAATTCGACAAAGATGACATGGTGAGCAAAAAATGCTACTTCAACCACTCATCTGTTAGCTTAATCCTCTCTAGACGGATAATTGTTGTTTTTGATTTTCTTACAGACGATAATCCATCTGGTAAATAGGAAAACTGGGGAAACGTTGAGCACAAAGTATTATGCAGATGCCTTTGTGGTCTTTCATCACATCAATGCCTATGAAGAAGATGGCCATGTTGTATTTGATCTGATCACATACCAGGACAGCAATTTGTACGATATGTTTTATATAAGAAACATGAGGCAGGATATTGACAAGTTCATAGAGACCAACAAGGACTTTTCTTCACCAACATGCCAGCGGTTTGTCCTTCCTATCAATATAGACAAGGTAAAATAGTGCAAATAAAGAGAATAATCATTTCGTTAAATCTCGATCTCCAGTGCACAAGAATTTAAACTTTTTCGTATTATTTAGAAATACTTTATAACTAAAAAATGTAATTATAACATAGTGTTATAAAAGATTTGAGATTATATGTGTCACAGCATTATTTAGTGAAAATTAATATGTGACCCTGGACCAAAAAAAACAGTAATAAGGGTCAATTTTTTGAAATTGAGATTTACACATAATTTGAAAGCTGAATAAATAAACAAACTTTTCATTGACGTATGGTTTGTTGTGGGTACAAAAAATCTAAATATTAAGAAAATATAAAAAGTTATATATGAATATATAAAGTTGCCTAAATTAAGTCTTTAGCAACACAAATTACTAATGATAAATACATTTAAGCAATATCGCTCGAGTAGGAGTGTGATATAGCTCTATATCATCACGGCTGTGATTAGGCCAGAGGCACGAGGCCGCAGGCCGAGTGCCAGAGGCAATCACAGCCGTGATGATATAGAGCTATATCACACGACTCCGAGAGCGATATTGCTTTTATACAACAGTTCGACGGCACACGTTTGAAAAACGAAAACTAGAAAACAACAATGGAGATATTTTAAAAGCCTCTTTGTTTGAGAACTACTTCTTCCGCCACGGATTTGAGGGCGGACAGAATGACAGGTAACACTTTCGGCTGCTTTGAATCTCATATTAACTCAATGGATGGATAGGCGTTTCTTTATATTAACGTTTCTTGGTCACAAATTGTAGTTTTAAGATTAGTTCAATCGAGAATATATATGTATTATATTTAAATCTGCAGTCGATTAGTAAAGATAGCGCCTGTTTGAACGTTTGCTTAGTGAGATTCGGTACGTATGAGAACCAAAGCATGAGCGGACGTCAGTGTTCACTCGCCCCGCTGACCACCGCCCTCTCTGGGCTACATCTCTGATAGGTATTCCGTGGCTCTCATGTTGGCGTTGTTTGTTTTTGATGGTCAAAATGAGATCAAATCAGCAGTATTTGGTGTCATGATTAAACTATTACTTGTTTTCTTATTATATTTAGTGTCTTTTGTGTTGTTATTGTTTTGGTGCGAGGTAAAAGTTAATAAAACTATACTTCTATAATGTTACTATTGGTTTACCATTTCAACTTAACGCGATACGAGCACTGGGTTATTATTAGACTTCGTTCTTGTCAGTACTATATAAAACTGTTTTTTATAAGTGTCAGAGAGATGTTTTTGCATGCTGCTTATAAATATATCAGTGGCGATATCTCATAACATGTTTTAATAGTCACGTCGCGATTAAATAAATGATCAATGTCCACATTTAAAAGCTGCGGTGCTTACCTGCAGTTCCACGGTGTTTTCGCGTTCTGATAAGAGATATAGCTCCAGAAAAAAATGAGTGTTTACATTCCTCTTTCCAAGTGTTAATCGTCCACACGATGTGACAAGACATTTTTCCCATTAACTTTAACGTAACATCCAAGAGCGCTGATCTTTGACGGAATAATAACTTCCGATTGGGGATTCACAGACTGATTTACGAGCTAGTGAACTAATGAGACAGACGGAGAGTGATTCAAAACAGCGCGGTTGTGTGTGTCCGTGTGTGCCTGCAGTTTTCCATTCAGAGATGAGCCTGTATAGAGGACCTCCATTCACTAGGTGGCGGAATGATACGAAAGGTGAAGCGGTTACTGTGCTGTTATCAGTAGAATATTGCACGCATCTGAGCCAATCAGATTCGAGAACCAGAAAGAACTGTTGTATAATTTTATATATAGGACAGGAACGTTTAGGAAATTATACAAAATATCTTAAAGGTGCAGTGTGTAAATTTAAGCGGCATCTAATGGTGAGGTTGCGAATTGCAACCAACGGCGTAGTCCACTGCTCACCCCTCGCTTTTGAAACACAAAGAGAAGCTACGGTAGCCGCCAATGGACAAACATGTCATCGTCAGAGACAACTTGGCAAAAATTGTCCGTTAAGGGCTTCTGTAGAAAAATGGCGGCACAAAATGGCGACTTCCATGTAAGGGGACCCTCGGTGTATGTAGATAAAAATAAACACATAAAAGTTCATTATGAAAGGTCTTTATAACCCCCTGATAATATAGTTTTGTATATTATTTTGCATTTCTGTCAAGAGATCCTTCTAAAAATTACATACTGCACCTTTAATGAGTTTTGGCATAAAAAATGTATAATTTTTGTCCATCCCAATGTATTGTTGGTTATTGCTACAAATATACTCATGCTACCTATATGACTAGTTTTGTGGTCCAGGGTCACATATGCTAATTGTGTCAGCTAATGCGTCTTTATTTTGTTTTTACTTACAAGTAAATACATTTTTCTTTTAGGAAACTCCACCAGACACCAACCTGGTAAAGTTGCAGGACACAACAGCCACTGCAGTGCTGAGGCAGGACGGCTCGCTGTTCTGCACCCCTGACATGCTTTTTAAGGGTGAGATTGTTATATTGGGGACTTGATCACATTTGGCAATTTGTGCATGCATACGGGTCTTTGGTTAATGCTCTTTTGTCTGCACCTGTGATTTGAAGATTAATTTCTGAATGCAAATGTGCACCACAACAATGTTTCAGTTCTTAAAAAGCCAATACTGCCCTACAAAGGCAAAGTGCAGTAACTACACATTTGGTCAAAATTGGCTTGAAAAGGGGTTCGTGACATCTGTTCTGTCTTGTGACAAAGTCTTCTGGTTTAATTTTATCCCATTACAGAGAAACGACTGTGTAACATGTTTGTGCCCCTGGCATTTTCCTCAGTTTCAGGGTTTGTGTAGTTACTGCAAATCCCTTTTTTGACCAATTTTGCAGGTTTAGAACTACCAGGCATCAACTACAAATATAACAGTAAGAAGTACAGATATTTCTATGGATCCAGGGTTGAGTGGTCACCGTATCCAAACAAGGTCATATTTTTGATCACATGATTATATACCATTTTGACCTTTATGAGCAAAAGTGGAAATTTTGTAATATTGCATCATATTCCTCATATAGCTTGCAAAAGTTGACATATTGACCAGAAAACACATCGAGTGGGTGGATGAGGAAGGTTACCCATCAGAACCTGTGTTTGTTGCCTCTCCGGATGCCGTTGAAGAAGATGATGGTAAGAATCATGTTGTTGCATATAATGCACACTGACTTTATTTTGATGTTTTCTTGACAGAATATAAATGCAGAATCTTTGTGGGTTATTTTTAGGTGTTATTCTGTCTTCTGTGGTTTCATTAAACCCTCAAAAGCCGCCTTTCCTGCTGGTCCTGGATGCAAAGTCCTTTAAGGAGATTGCTCGGGCTTCAATCAATGCCACGGTTCATATGGACCTGCATGGATTATTCATACCTGAGACGTCTACCTAAAATGGACCTTAAAAATGACACCACAACCATCTGAAATATAAGTTTCATCATCATTGATGGATAAAAGCATTGGAAGTTAAACTTAAAAAAGTGACTTTAAATTTTTTTAAACATGATGATTTTTATTGTAATTTTTGGAGAAATTAATTTTAATTATTTATTATTTAATAATTATTTAGGATCCAACATTTGTGTTATTATAAATCATATTATGTTTTTACACACAGCCTGTCAAACAGAGCTTTGTTGCAAATAACCTTGACCACTTGATGGCGTCTGCAACGCCAGTGTCATAAGTTTGATCCCAAGGAACAAACATAATGAAAAAATTTATACTTTGAATGCACTATCAATCACTTTAGTAATGGCTGCTGGTGATTAAGTAAAAAATATATGGCTTACAACTAACTGTAAATGTTTACAGATATGTATAGATTAAAAAACTGATTGTTGTATCTTTTGTATTGTTTTACAGTATAATTATCACTCTTAAATCTTTAATGTATGTGCCAATTATCTCACTTTAATGAATGTTTACATTATAATTTATTATCTGTGATATTTTAAATTCAGACAATGCAACCTAAACGCTATTTTAATGTGACAATATATTTTTTATATAAGAAATACTTTTTTGTAAATAAAAAAAGAATGATAGTCCTGCCTTCTTGTCTGTTTGTCCATCTTAGAAAAACAAAAACAGATAATATTGCTTCTATGGACTCTGCAAGTTTCTTACTATATTTTGTATACAAATATTTAATGGGGTAAAAATTAGGCAATAAGGTAAAAAATCTTCATAATAATCATTTCTTTTATATTTTTAGTCACTTGTATTTAATATAAATAAACTACACCAATTTTCATAAACTTCTTTGTGTGTCACATTTTATTCATAAAGAGCAGCCAATTATTCTGATGATGATTGTGTAATGAAATGATCGTAAGTTAATGAGTAAAGTTCACAGGGCAATGTGCAGTCTTGATGGCTATAATCATTTCAGTGACTTATATCACAAATCTGATAGGGCCCAGGCTTGACTAATAGGAAAAATTTTCTCTACCTTGTTTTATATATATATTATTTATATATTATTTATATATATATATATATATATATATATATATATATATATATATATATATATATATATATATATATATATATATATATATATATAAAACAAGGTAGAGAATCTTAAATCATATTTTTTTTAGAGTCCATATATATATATATATATATATATATATATATATATATATATATATATATATATATATATATATATATATATATATAATTTTTAATGGTCTGTCATGGACCCAGTACCACATATGAGATACTGTTTGAAAGCTTAGACTCTCTACTTTCTGCAGATATGCATCACTTTGAGATATATTTTACTGTAAGAAAGTTATTTACAATTAATTTACACCATCACCCCCCCCCCCATATTTTTTAAATAATTTAATATTCACATATTTTATATTTTTCAAGTACAAACATGGGCAAGTCTTATATCACATGAAAGCTCTCATTCTCAGGAATAAGGCTACATTAAATATTATTTTTGTTCTATTATCGTCACATATTCAACAATCGTCGAATGAATAATGAGGTAAAAAATGGGCTTTTGTAAACATATGGGAAACTTGACTGTGAACTGCCTCAGATAGGACAGATAGCCACAAATGCTACACCATCTTTAATCTTAGGTCCTACTCTAAACAATGAGTCCATTCACAGCATTTCTGTCTATATACTAAATGTGGATATTGTTTATATATCTGCCTAAAGATATCCACACATTCATCCATCCATGATCCTTCATTTTACCATTCTTGTATTAAGCATCAATGCATATAAAAAGTGTTGTGGTTGTGTGCATGAATAATCCCTTGCTATTTATTATATGTGCAAAACAAAACAAAGTATTTTTATATAAAAATGTATTTTCACATCCTTCAGTAAAATAAGAATAACTTTTGAAGTCGACATGCTAAAGAGATAATTCTTTCTTGGGGGGGTTTACTATCTGCTGCTGGTAACAATCAGAAATGTCTGCAGTATGCTAGAGCACCCAGAACCAGAGTTATACACTATCAAAGACAGTGTTTACAACATAAAAAATACAATTTGGTGTTTCATCATATAACAAAACACCATAAATAACAATATTTGTCACACAAACAGCAGCTTTTTATGTAACTTTAAAGGGTTTTTTGTAAATTGATATTTGATATTGATATATATGAAGGTTTTGCATTTTTCCACTGTATGTGGTTATGGGAACACTTTAAATGCTGAAATTGAATACAAAAATAATATTTTTCCTCCCTTAAATCGGAATAGAATAACTTTTGCATAGATTATGGTAGAGAAAAAAATCATTTTTCCTCTGTAAGCTTACAATTGCTGGAATCAAACAAAACTGCCTGCAGATTTCGTTAACACTCAGGGCCAGAGTTATACACTTTTATATACAGACTTTAGAAAAAAAAACATCAAAAAGCGCCTATTAATTTTTGTGTTTATTAGAGGACTGACAACACATACAACCATGTTTAGCACTTTCAACAAAGTTTTATGTAATTTCAAAGGGATTCCTGTAAAATGATACCAAACTTTTGTATGTACACCTCTGCATGTGGGTATGGGAAGCTTATGAAATTGGGTAGGCCAAATCCAGGCGGAAATCCCCATGTGTTGTCCTTAACTAGACATCTCTATGTTATTTTCAGAACAACACATCTTGTGTTGTCCCTGTTATGTATTTGAACAGAAAATCAACCCAAAATGATAGTGTGCTAAATAGGATAGCACAAAACAATGTGTAAAATGAGCACATCCTTTTTAGTAAGAATTTGTGAGAATGTACAAATTATAGTTTTTACATGTATCTGGGCTGGTAGACGCTTTATTCAAAACTTATAGGTATACATTTTTATCAGCATGTGTGTGAAACGTAACCTTTTGAGCTACTTTTGAGCTACTAACACAAAGCTTACTCTTCACCAGTGTACATGCATGGTCACACAGAGAAAATTATGATGTCATTCTTGAGGTCATACTTTTGGTAAACAAAATACTTTAAAATACTAATTTGAAATGCATATTTAGCTCACATAAAGCTTGACGATTGTCTTGGAGCGTGCTACTTATCTTTTAACTCCTATCTTCTTTTTAAATAAAACGTTTCCTAAGACTTTATCATACAAAAGATAAGGTGTAACTATCTCGATGTTTTCATAGATTAGTTCATAGTTTAACACAGTTATCAATTTATAACAGTATTTCACATCATTGTGTGCAAAACCCTTTAAAATGCATGTGTAGGAAAGGTATTTAGCCTATTTGTTCCTTTGCATTACTGTAAAATATGTAAAAGTGTATGTAACTATAAAACATAAGTTATTTTTATTTACTTGAACCTTATTGCTCTAAACAAATGGGTTGGTTTCAACAACTGGAAAAATATGGACAAACCTAACAATTTGCCATATACGTTGCTGGGATGTTTCAGATTAGAATGCTGGGTGGCTTAAACGCATAGTTGGGTCAGATATGGACATTGCACAGTATATTTACATAGTGCACAGTATATTTACCTAACCATTGTGAGTTTAGTTGCATTGAGATGACTTGAAATTTAAATTAATTCACCCTAAATGTGCACAACATTGTGTCACTTGACATGTCAGTATTAACAGTGATATTGTTATATTAAAATCTAACAAAACACTTTTTTGTTTCAGCAATAAGATTTTTTGAAATTAATTGACCATTTAAGACTCCACCTACTCCTTTTGAGGCTACGTGATCCAAAAGTGACTCAATATAGCCTAAGATAGACTTGTTTACATCTCAGGAGCAGAATCTGATAATGCTGTGGCAGTAATGAGGGAACGATAAGAAAAGTTATTAACATTAACTCAGTGACCGGAGGCGGAGACTTGATTAAACATTCGACTTCAAGCAGCGCTGCGCAGATAGGTCAGCCATGACATTGAAGTATCGCGAGAATGTAGAGTTTTCTAATCGCGTCCGCGAAACGTGATGTCAAACGCCCATTTGTCTGCGCAACGCCGTTTAAAGTTTTTGACAAGAGTAACGTTACTGTATGTACACATCATAGATCGAGCTGTGTCGGAACACCTAAACCCTACTGGAAAGACTTGGTTGAAACCGGGTTAAGATGCAGTACGAATATGGTAAAAACAAGGAAGAGCATCCTGACCCAATCAAAGCAGAAGTTAAAGGTAATGAGATATAACGGGATGGATCTGATTTTTGAGTGTTTACGTGCGATGCAGATTTCCTTTACTGTGTTGTGTTATATTGGCTACGTTATCCTGTAAACATTGCGATTTACCAACGTGTGTGTTTTAGTGATAAAGTGTTTCTGGCTAGTTTTCTTGTTTTAAAGGAAAAACAAACAAACAAACGAGAAAACTTTAAAAAAAATGTTTTTGTTCTTATCAGAACCTATATAGGACATCTACTGCCACCTGCAGACAAAAATGTGGACACCATAAACGTTTAAGATTAATTACTATGCACTTTTTACATTTCTGAATAGATTCCTTCTCATTTTTATTTCATCGTTTTGCAAACACTTTTATACAAAGTTACTTATAAATATGAAACTATACAACAATGTCAGCATTGCAAAAACTAAATTATGTATACTTGATATTTACTATAGTAAACTGTACTGCAAATATATTATATATAAAGTAAACTTTATTAATGAACAGTCCAGTATTCTGTAGTATTAACTGTAGTGAATAGATAAACGGAATGAGTGTAGTATCTAGGAATTTGACTACAGTTTACTATAGTAAATAGCAAAGTATACTACAGTATTTTTATTTGGGTTGTTTAACACATGATTGGTGATCTCTGCAGGCTTGATTCCTGATTGGCTGGAGGGCACGCTTATACGCAATGGTCCCGGTCTCTTTTCATTGGGAGAGACGTCTTACAACCATTGGTTCGATGGAATGGCACTTTTACACAATTTCACCATTAAAAATGGTATTTTGCTTATTGCCCATGACATAAGTGCTGATATAATATTTTATTTAATAATCGCTGTTGCTTGAACTTTTATGGGTAATTATTTAAAGGGACATATCATGAAAATGTGACTTTTTCCATGTTTAAGTGCTATAATTGAGTCCCCAGTGCTTTTATCAACCTAGAAAATGTTAAAAAGATCATCCCATTATCTTAGTTTTGGTAAACCATTCTCTGCAAGCATTTGAAAAAAATGGTAATTGAAATTTGGCTCCCATTGTGATGTCAGAAGGGGATAATAATACCGCCCCTTAATCTGCACTATCAAACCACGGCACTCCCATTTGGTGCAGAAATCAGCTCATTTGCATTTAAAAGGACACACCCAAAAATGGCACATTTTTGCTCACACCTACAAAGTGGCAATATTAACATGCTACAATAAATTATCTATATGATATTTTGAGTTAGAATTCACATGCATACTCTGGGGACAACAAATATTTATTTGACATCTTAAAAAAGTGAAATGTCCCATTTAACAGTCCTCTATTTGTCCCGTGCCTGGACCCTTGTTTTTTCGAATACGTCTGATTTTAAAGACTACATTTAATTTTCAGGGGAGGTGATATACAGGAGCAAATATCTCAGAGGTGACACCTACAACTCCAACATGCACGCCAACAGAATAGTGGTATCCGAAATGGGCACCATGGCTTACCCGGACCCATGTAAAAATATATTCTCCAAGTAAGTACTCACTTATGCAATCTACATGGACCTGTCAAAAGTTAAAGGATTAGTCAATTTTCTTAAAAAACAAATCCAGATAATTTACTCACCACCATGTCATCCAAAATGTTGATGTCTTTCTTTGTTCAGTCGAGAAGAATTTATGTTTTTTGAGGAAAATATTCCAGGACCCCAACACTTAACACTTAACACTTAACAGTTTTTTCAATGGAGTTTCAAAGGACTCTAAACAATTCCAAACGATTCATAAGGGTCTTATCTAGCAAAACGATTGTCATTGTTGGCAAGAAAAATCAATAATATGTACTTTTAAACCACAGCTTCTCTTCTTCCTTCGGCTGTGTGAAGAGCCAGCGCGACCTCACGGAATTGCGTAGTGACGTGGTAAGGTCACATGTTACATATATGAAACGCACATTTGCGGAACATTTTAAACAATAAACTGTGACAAAGACATTAATTATTTTCATTCGACATACAACAACGTCGGAACGGTCCTCTTTCTCCACAATTGTAAACACTGGGGCGTAGTTTCGCATACATCATCCGTGACCTCTTGACGTGATGACGTTTTGCGTGGCGCATCACAGGACCAGAGATAGACGAGAAGTTGTTGTTTAAAAGTGCATATTTTTTATTTTTCGTGTCAAAAATGACAATTGTTTTGCTAGATAAGACCCTTATGCCTTGTTTGAAATCGTTTAGAGTCCTTTGAAACTCCATTGAAAAAAACTGTTAAGTGTTGAGTTAAGTGTTACGTGTTGGGGTCTGTTAAAGTCCATTAAAATGAGAAAAATCCTGGAATGTTTTCCTCAAAAAACATAATTTCCTCTCAACTGAACAAAGAAAGATATCAACATTTTGGATGACATGGTGGTGAGTAAATTTTTTTGGACTAATTCTTTAAGGAAAAAGTCTATCATCAAATGTCAAAAATTACTCGTAAGCTAATAGTTATTTGTACCTCACAGAGTGGTCACCTTCCTCAGTCACACCATCCCAGACTTCACTGATAACTGTGCCAATAACATCATCAAATATGGAAATGACTATCACGCCACATCTGAAACCAACTATATTCGCAAAATCGACCCTGTCACTTTAGAGACACAAGACAAGGTAAATACTTTATCCCCAAAAGCATTATTTTTGGTAAAATGTTTTAAAAGAATGTTTTTTTTTATTAAGGTGGACTACATGAAATACCTTCCTGTAAACATTGTCGCATCACATACACATTACGATAAAGAAGGAAATAGCTACAGTATGGGCACATCCATCGCAGAGAAGGGCAAAACTAAATACACACTGTTCAAGGTTGCAGGAGGAAGTAAGTATGTTGTAATTTAAAATCGCAGATCTCTTTATGATTATTGTTTAATGCTACAATGTTCCTTTAATCAGGTGGATCAGAAGCATCTCCCACAGCGTTGAAGAACGTCGAGGTGGTCTGCACCGTGCCCTGTCGCTCTCTCCTTACCCCCAGTTATTACCACAGCTTTGGCATGACTGATAACTACTTCATCTTCATTGAGCAGCCCTTGAAACTAGACATCCTGAAAATGGCCACGGCCTATCTTAGGAAGGTCAGCTGGGCCAGCTGCATGAAATTTCACCCTGAAGAAAGCGTAAGACACTCTTTGACTTTTCCCCATGCGTGCATACCTTGCCATTCGTGTCGTGTTGATTTTTCTCTTCGCCCCCAGACGTTGATTCATCTTATCGATCGAAAGACGGGGAAAGAAGTCGGAACCAAATATTACACGGGTGCCATGTGCGTGTACCATCAGGTCAATGCCTTTGAAGAAGACGGCCATGTTGTTTTTGACGTGATCGCCTACGATGACAACAGCTTGTATGATGTGTTTTACCTGGACAAGTTGAAAGATCAAATCGCCTCCAATACAGTGTATTGCAAGCCCATGTGCAAAAGATTTGTGTTGCCTCTTAGTGACAAGGTACCTGATATTGTTTACACTTTATGGGCAAAGGGCGAATTTGCTAAGATTGAATTGAATGAATCAGTTTTCTGTGACTTCCGCAGGGTGAGATGGGTGAGGATCTGGTCAAACTGAAGTATACAAAAGCGAGTGCTGTGAAGGAGAAAGATGGAAAGGTTCTCTGTCAGGGCGAAGTTCTCTTTGATGGTCAGATAATGTTTGTTTGAATCAGGAATGGTTCTTGCTTTTATCATCTATATGATCTAAATCTGTATATTGCTCTTAGGAGTGGAACTTCCTAGAATTAATTACAATTTTAACGGAATGAAGTACAGATATGCTTACACGTGTTGTGTGGATGTATCTCCAGTGGCCGGAAAGGTATGACAAGTTTATTTCTGCACTACAATTTAACGAATCGGTAGTAAATACTGACGTCTTTTACAGATTTTGAAACTTGATGTTGAGACCAAGCAGAAGATTGAATGGACGGAGGAGAACTGCTTCTCATCTGAGCCTGTTTTTATTCCCAGGCCCAATGCAGTTGATGAAGATGATGGTTAGACATTATTGTTTAAATTTTTTGTATAAATCATTTAAAGGTGCAGTGTGTAATTTTTAAAAGGATCTCTTGACAGAAATGCTAAATAATATACAAAACTATATTATCAGTGGTGTACAAAGACCTCTTTTATAATGAACTGTTATGTTTTTATAACCTTAGAATGAGACATTTTTATCTACATACACTGTGGGACCCCTTACGTGGAAGTCGCCATTTTGTGCCGCCATGATTCTACAGAACTTTTTTTTACTTAGTTGTCTCCGTCAATGACATGTTTTTCCGGTGGCAGCTACTGTAGCTTCTCTATGCGTTTTAAAAGCGAGGGGTGAGCAGTGGACTGAGCCGTTGGTTGCAATTTACAACCTCACCACTAGATGCTGCTAAAATTTACGCACTGCACCTTTAAATGGACAATATGTAGTTTTTTAAGTATTTTATAAGTCAAAATCAATGAGTACGTTTACATGCACAGAATAAGCGGATAACTATCAAAAATCTGCTTATTAACTGTTTTCATGCGTTTACATGCAAATCAATAAGACTGTGCATGTAAACGCATTCAATGTCTTTATTTATAAATATGTCCTCATTGGTGTCAAATTACCTCTGCCAATGATCTGACTTTTCTTTGCAAGCTTAGAATTTACTCTCTTTAATTACATTGAACAAGTAAGTACTAGAAGGCTTCCATGTCGTTTTGCCATATTGAAAAACTATAATAGCAGAGAGGGACAAAAACCACTAGCCTACCGCAATGCATTTCCGTTCAGAACACGTGAACCAGCTAAAACGGACAAGCCAAAGAGATCAATGATTACATAACGGCTACTGTAGTTGCAACACGCATTTGGAAAAGTGAGGCGCTAGATAGCACTATTCGTTTGAATGCAAAATGCAATTTCACCGCTGGATGGGGGGGAAATCCTACTTATTGTCCCTTTAAAGGAAAACATCACAGTTTTCAATATTTTACTATGTTCTTACTTCAACTTAGACAAATTAATACAAACCTATCTTTTTTTAATGTGTGCACTTAATCTTTGTACAACGCGTTGTGAATGTGTTCACATTTAGCCTAGCCCCATTCATTCCTTGGGATCCAAACAGAGATGAATTTAGAAGCCACCAAACACTTCTATGTTTTCCCTATTTAAAGACTGTTACATGAGTAGTTACACGAGTAAGTATGGTGGCACAAAATAAAAATTTTGTTTGGAGCCATAGGAATGAATGGGGCTAGGCTAAATGCTAACACATTCATGACACGCTGTACAAAGATTAAGTGCACGTATTGAATAAAGAAAGGAATGTATTAATTCATCTAAATTGAGGTAAGAACATAGTGGAATGTTGAAAAGGTGTGGTGTTTTCCTTTAAAGGTCCACTATGTAGATATTTAGCGGCATCTAGTGTTGAGATTGTGAATTGCAACCAATGGCTCAGTCCACAGCTCACCCCTCTCTTTCAAAACGCATAGTGAAGCTACGGTAGGTGCCACAGGACAAACACGTCGTCATCTGAGATGACGTAGTGACGAATCTTTAGAGCAGTTTATCCGTTTAGGGCTACTGTAGAAACATGGTGGCGCGATAGGAGACCCGTCGTGTATGTAGATAAAAACATCTCATTCTAAGGTAAATAAAACAATACAGTTCATTTTGTAAGGTCTTTATACACTACTGATAATATAGTTATATTATATTGCATTTCTGTCAAGAGATCCTTCTAAAAGTTACTTAACAATGCACTTTTAATATGACACCTGTTAATTATCATATTAATTAACTAAATGTCTAAAAGTCAAAGAAAAATTATATATCGTTTAATTAGATTAAGATTTATTTAATCAAAATTTGTAATAATACTATATATTCTACTTTATATACTGTATATTTAATTATTTTCGAGGTTTTTGTGGTTTCTTCTTTAATGTAAAGCTGCTTTAAAACAGTGCAACACTTATACAAATGCGCTATATAAATCAATTTGACTTGACTAATCATATGTTTAATTTTTAGGTGTTGTACTAGTATCTGTCATAAGCTGCAAACCTGGGCAGCGTTGCTTTCTGTTGGTGCTTGATGGGAAGTCTTTCAAGGAGATTGCGCGGGCATACGTAGACGCAGAGTTTCACATGGACATGCATGGACACTTTATACCAGACTGCTGTTAGGGGTTTGGTGTCCGTTTATCACCTGTCCTTTCCTGATGCCAACTGTGGAAAATGTCCTGTGAAGGTGTAATACTGTGACTGAACTGTAATTGATTGAGTGTCTAGCCATGAACACAGACATGTTTCTTACCATTTAAAACTTTGAAAACGTATTAAAATATTGTTTATGAAGTAATTAAAAAAGTTAAGAAATGTTATTGTTTCCTTATTCATCAGTCTATTTGAATTGTGTCCACTGATCTATAGAGATCAGCAATTGTGTTTGGAGCTATTATAGGGTCAAACATCCCCTCATCTAGAATATTTTATTTTAATTTAATGTAAAGGAGACCAGGAGTTTGAGATATGCATGTGAGATCACAACACAACTTAAAATACTTTACATTCTTGTACATCAAAAACATATTAAATAAATATATTAAACTTAAAAAAGAATAACTTTTTTTACTATTTTGGTGCATCATCAGAGCTGTTCTGTCCCCTTTTGGAGAACTTTAAATATCACTTCTGATGCAAATCTGATGAATTATAGGGGTTTGGAGGTCTAACACCCCTCCACTTCAATATTTATGATAGTCATTGAAAAAAAGTCAAAATAATTAAAATATCTGTTTGGAAGTTTACTTGAACGTTCTTGAAGACATGTCACACACAAGCCAGGTGAAAACAATTGTTTTAACTGGCCTAATGTGTTCTGGTCTAAGATGGGCTGTCAGGCTTCTCTGGTTTGTTGGTTTTAAAGGGGGTTTGGGGCATCTGTTAACTGATCGGTTCAGTAGACCATCTTAAAAATTGTCATGAGAGAGAAATTTAATTGATATTTTACTGACACATCCACAGCAACTGCATTCAAACTATATATTTTATCAGTAGCCCATGTGTGTTTCCCGGGCAGGGGCCCCATTTTGGGCCCTATGAAAGAAAATGAGGTTGGGCTCTCTACCACACCCATGTTACTAGTAATAAAAATGATATTTGGGGGCCACAATAGTCCGTTGGCCCTTAGAATTGTCCTACCTTCCCCCCTTAGTGACGCCCTCTGTCCCGGGAAATCAAATGACCTTTGCTCTGCAACATTCAGTTTCAAAACTTCCAATCTATGTTACAGTCACATGATCTATACTACTACTACTAATAATAATAATAATAAAAAGAAGAAGAAGAAGAAGAAGAGAAGAAGTTTAATTTATATAGCACCTTTCCAAAACCCAAGGTTGCTTTACAGAATTTGAAGATGAAAAAGCATAGCAAGCTAAAGTATAGCAAAATAAACATAATCGACAACAGTTTTTATTTTTTATGATTAATTTCGGGGGGAAAAATAAAAAAGTTCAAATATTAAACAAAAATTTAATTTCTCATCGATCATGATATTTTTTGTCACAAGGAGGCGCCAGATTCACTGACATCACGCGGGCGTGTTCTGGCTAGAGAAGATACAGCTACGGTCAAATCTCGCGAGACGTTGGGTTTAGGGTTAGGATAAAAACAGAGCTCATCCAGCGAGATTTCACGAGATTGTGCCATCGCTGTATCACTTCTAGCCACAATCGCGTTCCAGAAGCTAATGACGACATATTTGTGAGACGGTCAGGCGCGTAAACTAAACAGGGGCATGACTTTGTAAAGCTTGTCCTAAGAATATATCCTTTTTGGAACTGATAAACAGCATCGCCACCAAAATGTCCCTGCTCAGAGCCCTCAAATACAACGTAAATGTTTTAATTTAGTCTTAGCATCGCTTAACATAAAGAAACGGCGTGTATTCCATTGAATGAGTTAGTGCACGTGAATTGACGATTAAATGCACTTGTCATTATATCACGAAATGCTATCCAGTATGTTATGATATATGTAACATATTTCCCTGTTTTCTCAGACTTATGTGTTGGGCAGAAATTGCATCGCGCGCTCTTTATGCAGTCAGACAGATGGAGAGACGCGCATTTTACGAATATTAAACGAGAAGTTTCCTCACGCCTCCTCGCTAAAGGTTGTGGATATATCAGGTGAGTTTCATCGCAGCATAAAACATCCAGTTTTGACTCGTACTTTGCCTGAATGTGCATTTATGTTTTACGTTAGGAGGTTGTGGCGCAATGTATGAGGTACACATCGAGTCTGACGAGTTTAAAGGGAAGAGGACAGTGCAGCAACACCAGTTAGTAAACCAGGTGGGTTCTTTTGTAACTTGGTTTAGTTAAATTAAACAATTTTGAATTGCTTTTCATATTTGTTGTTAAATAGTACTCTTCCTAACTAAAGTGTACAAAAGGTTGAGTAGCATTAGAGTAGATAATAAAATAATGAACACGTGACATTTTAAGAAAGATAGCATGCATACTTTTTATGCAAAACTTACACAAAAGTTTGTTTTGAAAGGATAAATCAGACGAAATGACACCATTTTTGTGTGTGTTTTTACATAATGGTACAAGACACCGAATTTATAGTGGGACAGAGAAAGTTATGTTAGTTGTGAGGATATCATCTGTTTGTATATGATGCACGCTACATCATGTCATGAAAAGAGTATTTACTAACACATAATCTGTGAATTGTTCAACAGGCTCTTAAAGATGAGATTAAAGCCATGCACGGTCTACGCATATTCACTGATGTTCCTAGAAAGTAGAGTCTGCTCAGTCATCATCACATTGTGTTTGTCTGTGTCATTGCTTTTAAACTATACAGATTTCTAATAGTACTTTCTGGCTCTGATATGTACTTTATATATTTTATGAATTTAAGGATATACATTTAAACTGTATTTTGCTTCAAAGAATGAAGAATGTGGGTGCCTGATGCTGTAATACGCACAAAATATATGATTATGTTCATACCTGTAAATAAAAATGTGCAACAATAACATTTAGATTCTCTAAAACTCTGTTTGTTCCCTTTCTAATGTCCTGCTGTTCTGCAAAGTTTATAAATTGTATTGATATGTTAATGTTTCAGCAGCTTTTCAAACACTGAGTCATGGGTCCATAAGGAAACTAAGAATAGTTTCTGTTTTGACCACCAGATGTCATTTTTGAGGCTTTAACTCAACCACTAGTTGCATTTTTCTTATGCAAGAAAAATGGGTTTATATTGACTATATATTTTTACAGTGCTGTATTTGGGCTTTTCTCTGGTGTGTTACGTTGAGGATTTTCGATTCATTTTCAGGCATACGGTTCGTTTCAGCGAGCATATTAAAGTGAATTAAAAAATATTTAAAATGTTTTTTTAGGATCTGAATTATTTCACAAAAGTGTTTACAATATATTTTATATTTAAGTGATTCAAATGCTGTGTCTGCTTGTTTAACGGTTTCCCGAGCGATTTAAATGTCTTGTTAATGAGGACAAATTGAAAAAAAAAAAAAAGTGATTCATTGTTTCGTTTGTACCATTCACTGTTCGCTGTGTTTTGTCGCACAGTGAATATGTTGCTTTTTACCATATCATTTTCGAGTAAATTGCGTAGATTGTACGTTTGCACCAAGAAGAAATAATGTGTGAATGGATTCGAATCATTTTAAAGAACCAGTTCAAAAGAGCGGTTCATGGTTTTGAGTCATGTCTCAAAAGTGTTCACGATGTATTATGTTGCTATATGAACGAGCTACTGTAGGGTTGAGTAAGTGTACACTGTAAAGCCTTTTCACAACGATAAAATATATATAGTGTAAATGGGTTTAAACGAATCATTTAAAAACGTCAAGTAATTATATATTTTTCCACTTTGAGTCATTTCTTCAAGTATATTTTGTAGAGAAAATAATCTACTGCTGTAAATTAAGTAAAATATGTAGATTGTAAAACGTTTTCAAAGCGATTAATTATGTTACGTAAAAAGATTCGAACGAAGCAATCGAAAGAACCGGTTCAAAAGAACGGTTCGCTCGCCGATCAGACATCACTGAGGATGGTGCTGCAGGACTTGTGAAGACAGCGCTATATCCAGGTTTTATTTTGGCTAACGATAATCGTAGGGCTGTTTACATCATCTTTAAATATGGCAGAAGAGGGAACAGAGATGGTTGAGGAAACTGAACAGATGATCGATAAAAAAGAGCCGATAAATTCCGTTTCTGCGGCGGAATCAAATGAGATGCGAGCTGTGATTCTGACGGGCTTCGGAGGTCTGAACAAACTCAAAGTCAGCAAGAAACCCATGCCAGAGCCTCAAGAAGGAGAAGTGAAAATTCGCGTGAAAGCATGGTAAATTATTAGTGTAAAATTTGAGTGTAAACGGTTATGTTTTACCATGATGCGTAGTGACAATGTTGGCGATGCCAGCAGCTAACGTAACGTTTCATGGAGACGCGAGGTGAACAGGTGTCTTCACGTAACATACGTATAATCGTGCACAGGCATACTGTATTGCATGAATGTTGGTGGCTGGAGGTTCTGTACATTTGCAAAAAATATTCAATATTATTAGACTACGTGTATTTTCCCTGCAGTGATTTTTTTTTGAAATCCTAATGCATTGCAGAGAATGATGAAACCGTATTTGTTTCAATATTTGCTTTGGTTTGTGATCCTTTACACATTATATTACCAGACATTTAAACTTTGGTTGCAATATTGTGGGACTCTGCATATGTATTATATTATATATATTACATATTTGACAATTTAGTACTTGAGTTTTCACATATACTTTAAAAGTATACTGTAATGTGTTGCCATACTTATTTATTTTAGTATATAATCAGACATTACAATAAAATTGAATTGAATAATCTAGAATGATAGTTTATGCAATAAACATTTACATGAGCATTAATAAAACATTAGCTCCTAAATAAAAATATTAGTACATGTAGACATTAACGGCAACAGAGATTAATAAATGCTGTAAACATATTGTTCATTGTTATGTCATCTGTTGTGTTAACTCATGTTAACATATGCAGTACAACCTTACCAATATAATATTTCAAAATAATCGTAATGAAAAATACATCATAAAGATTTCAGTATATTTACCATTTAATTTGATCATTGATACTGACTTTGAATTTTTTTTAGCGGGCTGAACTTTCTTGATCTGATGGTACGTCAAGGAAATATTGATAATCCTCCTAAAACCCCTCTTGTGCCTGGGTTTGAGTGTTCTGGGATTGTGGAGTCATTGGGTGAAAACACCAAAGGGTTTGAGGTATGACTGTATGAATGTTTTTTATATTATAGACAAAAGTAGCTCAGTTTACATTATTTCATGCTTGAAGTTAAACATGGCATTAAAACATAGACAGAACAGAACAACAAAAAAGATGGATAAAAGGTTAATTAATACATATGCATAGAAATATAAGAACAGCAAATATTTACATATAAAAAAAATACTAGTCTATGAATGGAGAATTGTATAGGAAGTGTTTTGTCTCATTGCAGATAGGTGACAGAGTTATGGCCTTTGTAAATTACAATGCCTGGGCTGAGGTTGTGTGCACACCGTTGGATTTCGTGTATAAGATCCCAGACGACATGACGTTCCCAGAGGGGGCTGCCTTTTCCATGAACTTTGTGACTGCGTACATGATGCTGTTTGAAGTGGCGAATCTCAAGGAAGGGATGTCTGTGTTAGTTCATTCTGTAGGAGGCGGGGTGGTAAGTCTCATACTTTTCGTGTTTGTGGTTAGTAAGGACACTTTAAAGAAGCAGTAAAAAATATATATTTTAATGTATGTTATTAGAAAGTATTTTTTATTTTGCATTTAGAAAAAAGTGATTCATGCATGGTTATCCATACTGATCCTATATAATAATATGACCGTGCCTATGAAATCCAGATTAAAGTCTCATAATTTAATGATGATTTGGAGATGAATATTAAAGGAATATTTCACTCTCATAAAAATAAAATCCAGTTAATTTACTCACCCCCATGTCACCCAAGTTGTTTATGTCTTTATCTGTTTATTCGAGAATATATTTTTTTTTGGAAAACATTCCAGGATTTTTTTTTTTCAATTTAATAGACTTTATTAGACTTTCTTTTTTATGAAAGGGGAGTATTCCTTTAAAGCTGTCAAGGTTATATTTTTGCAGAATATTCTTTACATAATGTAGGATGGTTTTATGACGAAAAAAATCACAAAAAATTAAGTTAGCTGTGTTTTCGCAGACCGGGACACATTTTTCTTATTAGACTTCATTTCGACAGTTTAGTTTAGAATCATATTGCAATATAGTAAGAAAAATCTTGGTGAGACTTCACCAAAAGTTCAGTCTGTTAATATTTATACATTTTATTCTTAAAATCAAAATCTGTATTTATTAACATGAGTGCACAATGAACTAACATGAACAAACAATGGACAATTATATTTATATTAACCCACATTAACAAAGATTTAAAAAGCTGTAAAAACATGTTGCTCATCGTTTGTTATTTTAGCTAATGCATTTACTAATGTAAATAAATAGTAGGGATGGCACGGTATGAACATTTTATATCATGATAATAGTGACCAAAGTTATCACGGTTATCAATATTATAACCAATGTCTTCATGAAAGATTAAACCACTACCCATTATAAGGTTTCTAGCAGAGCAAGTCCGGTTTTGAGTTTTTTATCTGTTGGTATTTGAAATAATCCATGGCACAGTGTATCTGAATAAGATGTCCAGGACCTCTGTTACAAAAGTACGTTCAAAACAATGAAGATCTGGGTGTATATTTAACTGTAGAAAAACAAAGCCATGAATGGACAACATCATGTTTCTAGTCACCATGGTGGGCTTAGAAAATGTTAATATCAATGGGAATATTTTACTCATAAAAATTTCTAGGGGTGCCAATAATTGTGTCCAGTGTGTATTAGAGAAAAATTCTGATAATTTACTTACAATTACTCAGTATTCCCTTAAATAGGCTTATTTTCCAGCTCCCCTAGAGTTAAACATTTGATTTTTACCGTTTTGGAATCCATGCAGCCGATCTCCTGGTCTGGCGGTAGCACTATTAGCATAGCTTAGCATAATCTATTGAAATCTGATTATCAGACCATTAGCATCGTGTTTAAAAATAACAAAGAGTTTCGATATTTTTCCTATTTAAAACTTGACTCTTCTGTAGTTACATCGTGTATAAGACAGACAGAAAATTTAAAGTTCTGATTTTCAAGCCCGTTACACAGGGCGTAAGCGTTAACGTCATGTGTTGCCGAACTGAATTGTTGATCCGTCGGCGTCGCGTCAGTGCCGTTGCTCGTGGTAGAAGTTGAACATTGGCAACGTGTGCATCAGCCAATCAGATAGCCTTATGCAAATAACCTAGGCAGAGCCAGCCAATTACGTTTATGGAAGACCAGAGCATGTGTAGCGGCCACTGTGATTGGCTGTTGGCCACGCTTCAGGCAAGCCGTCCGTTAAACGTTAACGCTTACACCCCCTGTGATTGTACTGCTATAGCTAGGAACTATACCCTCATTTTGGCCTAATAATTAAGGACTTTGCTGCCGTACCATGGAGGCACAATGATAATACGCACTGCCTGAAAATAGTCCCCTGCTATTGAAAGTTACAAAGGGGACTATTTTCGGGCACTGCGTAATATCATTGCGCCTTTGGCTATGCTAAAAGTGCTACCGCCAGAGCCTGAGATCAGCTGTATGGATTCCAAAACGGTAAAAATCAAATGTTTAACTCTAGGGGAGCTGGAAAACGAGCATATTTTAAAAAAAAGTGGAGTGACCCTTTAACATTGTAGCCAGAATATATTTAAGGAATAGTCAAAAAAAAAAAAATCCAGATAATTTACTCACCACCATGTCATCCATAATGTTGATGTCTTTCTTTGTTTAGTCGAGAAGAAATTATGTTTTTTGAGGAAAACATTGCAGGATTTTTCTCATTTTAATGGACTTTAATGGACCCCAACACTTAACACTTAACTCAACACTTAACAGTTTTTTTCAACAGAGTTTTAAAGGACTATAAACGATCCCAAACGAGGCATAAGGGTCTTATCTACCAAAACGATTGTCATTTTTGACAAGAAAAATAAAAATATGCACTTTTAAACCACAACTTCTCGTCTAGGTCCAGGCCTGTGATACGCCAGCGCGACCTAACGTAAATGCGAAGTGACGTAGAGCACTATTAAAGGATTAGTCAATTTTCTTAAAAGAAAAATCCAGATAATTTACTCACCACCATGTCATCCAAAATGTTGATGTCTTTCTTTGTTCAGTCGAGAAGAAATTATGTTTTTTGAGGAAAACATTGCAGGATTTTTCTCATTTTAATGGACTTTAATAGAGCCCAACATTTAACACTTAACTCAACACATAACAGTTTTTTTCAACGGAGTTTCAAAGGACTATAAACAATCCCAAACGAGGCATAAGGGTCTTATCTAGCAAAACGATTGTCATTTTTGACAATAAAAATAACAAATATACACTTTTATAGCACAACTTCTCGTCATGTACTGTAGATCCGGTCATGATGCGCCAGCTGACCCCACGCAATACGTCATGGCGTCAAGAGGTCACAGAGGACGAATGCGAAACTCTGCCCCAGTGTTTACAAGTGTCTTGGAAGAGGACCGTTCCTACGTTGTTGTATGTCAACTGATACTAATTAATGTCTTTGTGGCAGTTTATTGTTTAAAATAAAATGTTAAGTGTTGAGTTGAGTATTAAATGTTGGGCTCTATTAAAGTCCATTAAAATGAGAAAAATCCTGCAATGTTTTCCTCAAAAAACATAATTTCTTCTCGACTGAACAAAGAAAGACATCAACATTTTGGATGACATGGTGGTGAGTAAATTATCTGGATTTTTCTTTTAAGAAAATGGACTAATCCTTTAACAACGTAGATTCCTTTAACAAAATTGACAAAACCCTAAACTAAGTCAAGCCAGAACCTTACTGCAAAGTTAATCATATGTCTTTTGCTCGAGTAAGACTTGTGTATGTTGTTTTAAGTTGTTGAATATTGCAATTTTTCCCTCCATTAGGGTCAAGCTGTGGCTCAGCTGTGTTCCACTCTCCCCAACGTCACTGTGTTTGGAACCGCCTCGCCCTTCAAACACGAAGCCATAAAGCATTCGGTGACGCATCTCTTTGACAGAAACATCGACTATGTTCCTGAAGTTAAAAAGTAAGGATTTAATTTCACACATGCTGATTTTAGCACAAGTCGTTGTAAAGCAGCTGTGAGTGCGAGTTGAACTGTTGTTGAGCATCTGTAGTCATTAGATGATGGCAATGAAAGAGTGAGTCATACCGGGGAGCCAGTGCAAGTCTGAGAAAGCAGACGTCACTAGATGAGGCCTTTAAAACTGCGTGGTTCCCATCCCCATAGCAACACCAGGCAGAAGGGAACGCGGAGTGTACCTGCACAGGAACCGGCGAGTGCCTTTTTGAATGTCGCTAAACCAGAGAAAAACAAAAATGTGCTGAGCTAATCACAACAGATGGTTGGTCTTCTAACAATTCCTACAGTCTTAAAAATAAAGGTGCTTCATGATGCCAGAGAAGAACTATTTTTGACTGTATCAAAATGTGAGGCTATCAGGTGGTAACGTTGTATTCCTGTCATTTATGCGTTTTTGTTAAAATACATTTTATAAGTGAGTATGAGAGAGAAGATTAAGATTTCTATAGTGCCACATTCCTCTCAGGATCAAGGGGGAAAGCTAAATTAAATTGGTCTCAAGTTGGTCCCACAATAGACAGGACTCCAGACATCATAAGACCTCTTAAAGCTTGTAAGCGGTCAAGACGTCCTGAGGACAGAACATGATTGAAGCTCTTGTTTATAATGACATTCCTCGCATTCCCTGATGTTGCACTTGAAAAACAAAGTATTATGCAACAAGTTATATATATATATAATTTTTTTAGGTTTTAAGATGCTTTACTATGCTTCTTGTTTCTCCTGCAGGATATCTCCAGAGGGAGTAGATATTGTGCTGGACTGTTTGTGTGGAGAGAATACAGGAAAAGGTCTCTCTCTCCTCAAACCCATGGGTACCTACATCCTTTATGGTTGGTATTACACTGACGAAATGCTTTGTAATTGTACAATACTTTTTTAAAGGAGTAGTCCATTTTCTTAAAAAAAATCCAGATAATTTACTCACCACCATGTCATGCAAAATGTTGATGTCTTTCTTTGTTCAATCGAGTAGAAATTATGTTTTTTGAGGAAAACATTCAAAGATTTTTCTCATTTTAATGGAGTTTAATGGACCCCAATACTTAACAGTTTTAATGCAGTTTAAAATTGCTGTTTCAAAGGACTCTAAACGATTTCAAACGAGGCATAAGGGTCTTATCTAGCAAAACGTTGTAATTTTTGGCAAGAAAAATAAAAGAAGGAGAAGGCTAACGTCTATGGCTAAGAACAAAAGTTAAATTTTCGCTACTTGTTTATTGACATATTAATAGCATTTAAGTTAGCTTAAAAATATTTGCAGATTGGGTCCAGTCGGGTCTGTGTCTTCCCGGACAGTTCGGGTCCAGCTTTTAAATAATAGACAGGTCCGCGTCGGTTCAGTTTTGGTAAACCATTCTTTGCAAGCATGTGAAAAAATAGGTCATTGACATTTGGCTCCCCTTGTGATGTCAGAAGGGGATAATACCACCTCTTAATCTGCACTATCCAACCACGCACTGCCATTTAGCAATGAGATCAGCTCATTTGCATTTAAAAGGACACACCCAAAAATGGCACATTTTTGGTCACACCTACAAAGTGGCAAATTTAATATGCTGTAATAAAAAAAATGTATCTTAAAAAAAGTCTTGTGAAATGTCCCCTTTAAAACAAAAGAGATGTAGGAGTGTTATCCAAACTTTATTGGCACAAAAAAGTCTATTGTATTTGGGTGTTTCTGGTAGGTTTTAGCACATGCCACGTCATCTTCAAATAATAATTATGTGACTGACTTGCGTCAGGTGACCTTAAAATGCAAATAAATCGAATTGCCTGAAAAATCACCCCATGCGAGCCATAAAAACTTTTTTACGATAAATGGGTGTTTTTGTTAATTGACGTGTTTCCATTGGCAGTACTTTCAATCTGTATTGTCAATTTACGTAATTTAACTCTTTTACCGCCATTGATATCTCGTCAATTAAGAGAAAACGCTTCCCCGCCAATGACGAGATTTTCCGTCTTTCCGCAATACCACTATTATCCACCAGGTGGATACTTCCACAACTTTTTAAACCCGGAAGTATTGCCCTATGGCAAGCGGCTGCATGTCCGTGTCTGTTTTAAAGATCGCTCTGAATGGGATCTCTATGAAAAGTCCGTCACAAAAATGGAATTATCTCTGCTTTTTGATCAAAATTTGGTTTTTTTGCAGAAACCTACCCATATTCAAAAGCTGATTACAAAAGAACCACTTAAGGTAGGATGAAACGTTTTTTTTTTTTTTTGAAAGCAGAGGGTCTGTTCTTTCATTTGGTATATTGTATGTTTATATATTTAAAGAAGAACATTTTCTGGAAGGCATTAAACTTTGGTGAAAATCATGAAAAACGCTGGCGCTGGCTGGCAACTTTTTTAAAAAACGCTGGCGGTGAAAGAGTTAAAGTGTAATAGAAAAGTAGATTATGTTGTGTGTGTCATAAATATGCTTTAAGACAAACCATGTGCAAATGTATTATTTAACACCATTGCTGAGCAATTTCTCCATAAAATTGGAGACAGGTTTGAGTTACCTACGTCACAAACATCCAATCGCATCAACACAGTTGTTCTAGTCATATATGTTATGTAGGGATGTCATATAGACTTGGTGCTGAAACTGTGATAATTATATCATCCATTAACATGATTGATTTTGACAGTACAACTCCCATCGGTCCACTCTCTTTTATAGCATCATCAAGCTGTGCAAGTTGTTGTTTAGCGAAAATGACATATTGTGCCTTTAAAGTAACATTAAAATACAAAAAGCATCTAGGTGGCCACATACATATGTAAACGATTCATTTGTGACCTCATAACCAAATGTACATATATGTAACATTTGCGAACATACTTCCAGGTTCATCAAACATGGTGACAGGAGAGACCAAAAGTTTCTTCAGTTTTGCCAAGTCTGTAAGTAGAGTTTAATTTTTGTTAAAAAAAATTAAAAATATGATCAGTGTGTCTATAATCAATATAAGGCAATGCTGTCATCATTGTGTTTGATGGTTTTAAGAGGTTTAGGGCTCCGTTGTCTTTGCTTTAAAATGCCCGATTGCCTTTTGTGTCCCAGTGGTGGCAGGTTGAGAAGGTCAACCCTATCAAACTCTATGAGGAGAATAAGGTCATGGCTGGATTCTCGCTCCTTAACCTTCTCTTCAAGCAGGGAGGGTGCAGTCAGGTCAAGGCAACAGTACAGAAACTTCTGTCTCTCTACGATCAGAAGAAGATTAAACCTGTTGTAGATTCCTTATGGGCGCTTGAGGAGGTAAGAAGCAAATGGTGGATTGTTTTACTTTTACATATAAAACAAATAGTTATTTTCTCTCATCATTCTCAAGACAAGACTTTTTAGACACAAACAAATAATTGATATTCATAAATGCTGTTATGTTATCGTAATGTAAATGGAGGACAACATGGTAATGCTCTAAAAGGCACATACATCCATCATTAAATTAATCCAAATGACTTTAGTGGGTTAATACATTTCACTATGGACCACAAAACCAATAATAAGGGTAATTTTTTAAAAACATAGATTTATGCATCATATAAAAGCTGATATACAAGCTTTCCATTGATGTATAGTTTGTTAGGATATGACAATATTTGGCTGAGATACAACTATTTGAAAATCTGAGGGTGCAAAAACATCTAGAAAATTGCTTTTAAAGTTGTCCAAATGAAGTCCTTTTGATACATTTATGGTAGGAAATTTACAAAATATCTTCATGAAACATGACTTTTCCAGATTATCTGTCAAGATTCATTTAAAAAAAACTGGGCTTGATTCGATCGTTCTAAAGAGGTGTAAAAAATGTACCAAAAGAGGCCCTTTGGGGGTAAAAATGACCCCAATTAAAATGAATGGAAAATGCAAAAAAAATCTTTTTTTTATTAGTAAAAAAAAATCAATGCATCCAGAATAAAGCTGAAAATTTTAACACAGAAAGGTAGGCCTGCTACTAGAGCACAAATACAATATAGAAAAGACATGCTCAACCACACACACACACAAACACACAAAGGTATGACTGCCACAGAGAGCATTTTCTACAGAATTGGCAAAAACAGCCACAGATGTAAAACAAAGATGTAAAATACACACACACACACACACACACACACACACACACACACACAAACACACACACACACACACACAGAAAGACAAAGTCACAAATGCACACACACACACCCTTACATTCAGTCAATTTTCTGTGGCATTTTGTAACAACAGACATTTTAAAATGCATCAAAAACTACCAAAAATTCTACTATTTGAAATAATATTAATTTTTAATGTCCTTTCTAATGTTTATATAAACATAAATTCACAAAATATATCACTAAAGTAGTGATGTTGAGCAGTTGGCCATATCCAGTAAAATGAATGGGTCTCTATGGGCATCTGCTGATCGAAATGATTTCTTTTTTCTAAACTGTAATTTTTTAATGTTTTTTCTAAACACCAAATGGCAGAATTCAACACATAACATCTAGATCAATATTTAAAAACAATTTAAATCAAATTTTAGGGGTGTCACGATTCTCCAAATCCTCGATTCGATTACATTTTCGATTCTGATGTCACGATTCAATTCGATTCTCGATTTTAAATGAATTTTTTAAGACAAAAAATTATTTGCTTTTATTATTATTATTATTATAGTTTCACATTAACATGCACATTGCATGCTTTTCCTCGCATGGGGGTTTGTGGGCTTTACTTTACGCGAGAGAGCTTGTAAAGAGAGAATTCCTTCTTGAACGCAGATAGACTTAATGCGCGCGCCTATTATCTGAAATAAAACCGGTGCGTCATAAGCAGCTGCGCTTCTCTCTGTCTCACGTGCACGCGCTCTCGCATCTGTCCAAAGTCTAAACATAAACTAAAGTAATAATCCTTACGTATTTGTTCAGTTTTATCCGTTTCATGCGAGCTGAGGCAAACTATACCTTTTGTTTAAAATATAATCCGCTGCATCTTGGCGGCTCTCTCGTGCTCTCTGTCCGAAGGCAGATTACTAGGTAGTAATCCTGTTTATGATATGCATTTCAAGGAGTTGTAGCAATACATCCCTCGTGTTTAAAATATAAATCGCGTTCCGCTGGATGGATGTTTTTAAAGGCACTTCTGAGAGTTTCTTTTCCCCGCTTGGCAAGCCGACTGGACGTGACATGTGGGCGTGGCAGCATCGACGATCCCATTTTTTAATTCGAAGTTCGAGGCTGTGACTTATTAAATCGAAATCGTGACACCCTTATCAAATTTAGATCATAATTTATGTGAATTTTTCATTTTCATTTGATATTTTACTGGTAAGCTAATGGTGTAGTTGAGGAATTGAGTGGTAAACAGGTACAAAAGTACTTCATATCTCCCAAAACACAGCATTAATGTATAGATGGGAAGTAAACAAAAAAAATGATATTATTTGTATCATTAAAAATGTATATATTTTTTGTAATCACTCTTTTAATTTTAATTTCTATGGTCATTTTTACCCCCAAGGAACTCTAACGTATACAGGAAAAGTTTATGAGGGTTAAGTGATTGATACTTTGCGTATCCATAGCAACATAGAGATTAATCAAGGGGCAACCTATAGACCCCCATGTTAAAATGCCCAACTTTACAGTAGAAAATAATTTGTTTACAGCCTGGTACAAAAGTGATTCTGGTCTATATAGCTAATTTTGCCCTTCATGACAACTGTGAGGGGGGTGTATTTTTTTGTAACTCATCCTTTTAAATGATATTAAGCCTTTAAAGTTCTGCATAATTAAGGGCGTGGCCACTTGATTGACGGTTGAACAGCCACTGATTTCACTAGAGTCGAGCTAGGTGGGCGTGGTTTCAGCAGCCAGCCAACTCAGCTTCACCCACGTCCCGGCTTTTTACCCGTTTTCGGTTATCCTTCATCAATAACATTGAATCTCATTGGTTGTTGTGCGTCACGTAATGACTACCAGACATATAAGGATTTTAGATTTTGGTTAACCATTACTTTATACTGGAGGATGTTTATGAGGTACGAATTCTCTTTTTCAGAACATAAATGTTTTTGATAAAATTATTAGATTAGATGATAGTTATAACCGCATGAAAAAAATTAATGTTTTACACACTTTACCATCCATAGTCTATAATGTGTAATTATTAGATTGTATGTTTTGATGGGTTGGCTTTACCCCTCTGTACAGTGATTCACTCTATTGCCAAATATTTTCACACATTTCTCACGAGTCCTGGCAGCTGCATGCTGTTTATATCACTCCAATCGAATGCATCTGTAAACGTGTTTCAGATTCTCATGCTAGTAAATTTGAAAGCATTTGTTGTTTTTTTGGTTGTGTAATCAAATTAGATTCAGGTGATGTGTTTTTACACATCGTGTGGCTTTGCAGAGAAAAAACGATGGCTGCTGCTTTCGTTTATATTGTTGTTCACATGTTGTTTTAGAAAATGCATTTAAATCTTTTGTTATTTCGGAAGTCTTGACGCTATTGATTCGCATACAGTGTGATGTCACCACAGCGCATATTTTATGAAATATTTGCCTTTAATTCTGCCATGTGAAGGCCAGTTTTGAACTTATGTAAATTGCAAGGATCTTTTTATGTCTTTTAATAAATGCAAATTGAAAATAATTGGAAGGTAATTATGCAGCACACATCTGAATTTCTGCGTGTCCCCTAAAAGGTTTTTTTTTCAGTTTTTTAAAACTGTTTTTAAAACAGCATCTTGTGAACAAAACCTTGTAAGCTGCCTTCCTTAGGTACAGATATGCATACATTTGGTACGAATATGTACCTCTGAGTTACTTACATATATTTTTGAGGTACTTATAAGCTCTGTTTGGTACCAGTATGTACCTCTAAAGTACAAATATGAACTCGTTTTGGCACAGATAAGCTGCTGTCATGTGATTACAGCCCTCTGTTTGCTTTAATAAATGCATGGGTAGTTCTCAACACCTGTCTGAGCTTTTGCTTCCCATAGGAAACACAATCACATTGCTAATGAAAGGGTGAGGAGGAACAGGATGTAAAGAGACACAAGAGACGGTAATGGGAAAGGAATATAGGGATGGATCAGAAAGGAGTAATAAACAAGTGACCCGAGGACAGGCGGCAGTCATGTCCACAGGGCGCTACAGGAGAGAACAGAATCTCATTATTTGTTTACACTTAAGGCTGTTATCTCCCAGCCTCCCTTTGACGTGATATGAAGATGTTTTTTTCATGTGAAATTAAACGTCAGAAAAGGTTCAGAGCTCTTGCCAGGCTCGTATTCGACTTGATTATAGTTTTGTATGACTGATAATAGAGCTGGTTTGTACGACTGATGATACTGTGTGCATGGGCTCGTGTCTTGTGTCTCGTGTTATTACTACAGTCAAAAAAATGATGGGTTGGTTTAAGCCACTATTGGGTAAAATATGGACAAACCAAATTGGGTTACATTTACAGTTATGCATTTGGTAGATGCTTGTACCCAAAATAACTTACGTTGCATACAAGCTATTTTTTATCATGCATTTTCCCTGGGAATCGAACCCATAAACCTTTTGTGCTACTAACATAATGCTTTACCATCTGAGCTACAGAAACACTATTAAAATGCCTTTTACTGTTAACTCTTTTCCCGCCAACATTTTTAAAAAAAGTTGCCAGTAAAATAAAGTTTAATGCCTTCCAGAAAAAAAATTCTTCTTTAATGAGCCACACAGATCCAAAATCGAAAATAACCTGTATTGCAGTGTGCTGTCCATCAATGTAAACAATGTGCAAAATAGTTGAACCAAAAAGTGCACAATTAATGAAGTTATTGGCTTCCAAAGTAGCCAATGAAACAGTCTATGGATTGAATCTCCTGCCTGTCTTTATCCACGTAATACCAACACTTTGCATAATAATCTCCGCCTACAGCCTTGCCCGCTGGAGAAACGAAAACTATGACCTTCCCACAGCTAGTTAGTGTGTAAACATCATATCACACTGTGTTTTCAGTTTGTGTTGTTTTCACTACCAAAGGATGAAGATATATGAATCTGTGGTTAAAATTACTTTTTCAAGGAGGGATATACTAAACGTTTGGCTGTGAAGAATCAGTGGTTAAAATTACTTTTTTAAGGAGGGATTTACTAGACGTTTGGCTGTGAAGAATCAGTGGTTAAAATTACTTTTTCAAGAAGGGATATACTAAACGTTTGGCTGTGAAGAATCAGTGGTTAAAATTACTTTTTCATGGAGGGATTTACTAGACGTTTGGCTGTGAAGAATAAGTGGTTAAAATTACTTTTTATGGAGGGATTTACTAGACGTTTGGCTGTGAAGAATCAGTGGTTAAAATTACTTTTTCAAGGAGGGATATACTAAACGTTTGCCTGTGAAGAATCAGTTGTTAAAATTACTTTTTCACAGAGGCATTTACTAGACGTTTGGCTATGAAGAATCAGTGGTTAAAATTACTTTTTCACGGAGGGATTTACTAGACGTTTGGCTGTGATGAATCAGTGGTTAAAATTACTTTTTCACAGAGGGATTTACTAGACGTATGGCTGTGAAAATCAGTGGTTAAAATTACTTTTTCACAGAGGGATTTACTAGACGTTTGGCTGTGAAAATCAGTGGTTAAAATTACTTTTTCACGGAGGGATTTACTAGACGTTTGGCTGTGAAGAATCAGTGGTTAAAATCACTTTTTCACAGAGGGATTTACTAGACGTTTGGCTGTGAAAATCAGTGGTTAAAATTACTTTTTCACGGAGGGATTTACTAGACGTTTGGCTGTGAAAATCAGTGGTTAAAATTACTTTTTCACGGAGGGATTTACTAGACGTTTGGCTGTGAAGAATCAGTGGTTAAAATCACTTTTTCACAGAGGGATTTACTAGACGTTTGGCTGTGAAAATCAGTGGTTAAAATTACTTTTTCACTGAGGGATTTACTAGACGTTTGGCTGTGAAGAATCAGTGGTTAAAATTACTTTTTCACAGAGGGATTTACTAGACGTTTGGCTGTGATGAATCAGTGGTTAAAATTACTTTTTCACGGAGGGATTTACTAGACGTTTGGCTGTGATGAATCTGTGGTTAAAATTACTTTTTCACGGAGGGATTTACTAGACGTTTGGCTGTGAAAATCAGTGGTTAAAATTACTTTTTCACGGAGGGATTTACTAGACGTTTGGCTGTGAAAATCAGTGGTTAAAATTACTTTTTCACTGAGGGATTTACTAGACGTTTGGCTGTGAAGAATCAGTGGTTAAAATTACTTTTTCACAGAGGGATTTACTAGACGTTTGGCTATGAAGAATCAGTGGTTAAAATTACTTTTTAACGGAGGGATTTACTAGACGTTTGGCTGTGACGAATCAGTGGTTAAAATTACTTTTTTAAGGAGGGATTTACTAGACGTTTGGCTGTGAAGAATCAGTGGTTAAAATTACTTTTTCACAGAGGCATTTACTAGACGTTTGGCTGTGATGAATCAGTGGTCAAAATCACTTTTTCACAGAGGGATTTACTAGACGTTTGGCTGTGATGAATCAGTGGTTAAAATTACTTTTTCACAGAGGGATTTACTAGACGTTTGGCTGTGAAGAATCAGTGGTTAAAATTACTTTTTCACAGAGGGATTTACTAGACGTTTGGCTGTGAAGAATCAGTGGTTAAAATTACTTTTTCACAGAGGGATTTACTAGACGTTTGGCTGTGATGAATCAGTGGTTAAAATTACTTTTTCACAGAGGGATTTACTAGACGTTTGGCTGTGAAGAATCAGTGGTTAAAATTACTTTTTCACAGAGGGATTTACTAGACGTTTGGCTGTGAAGAATCAGTGGTTAAAATCACTTTTTCACAGAGGGATTTACTAGACGTTTGGCTGTGAAGAATCAGTGGTTAAAATTACTTTTTCACAGAGGCATTTACTAGACGTTTGGCTATGAAGAATCAGTGGTTAAAATTACTTTTTCACAGAGGCATTTACTAGACGTTTGGCTGTGAAGAATCAGTGGTTAAAATCACTTTTTCACAGAGGGATTTACTAGACGTTTGGCTGTGAAGAATCAGTGGTTAAAATTACTTTTTCACAGAGGGATTTACTAGACGTTTGGCTGTGATGAATCAGTGGTTAAAATTACTTTTTCACAGAGGGATATACTAGACGTTTGGCTGTGAAAATCAGTGGTTAAAATTACTTTTTCACTGAGGGATTTACTAGACGTTTGGCTGTGATGAATCAGTGGTTAAAATTACTTTTTCACGGAGGGATTTACTAGACGTTTGGCTGTGATGAATCAGTGGTTAAAATCACTTTTTCACAGAGGGATTTACTAGACGTTTGGCTGTGAAAATCAGTGGTTAAAATTACTTTTTCACGGAGAGATTTACTAGACGTTTGGCTGTGATGAATCAGTGGTTAAAATTACTTTTTCACAGAGGGATATACTAGACGTTTGGCTGTGAAGAATCAGTGGTTAAAATTACTTTTTCACGGAGGGATTTACTAGACGTTTGGCTGTGAAGAATCAGTGGTTAAAATTACTATTTCATGGAGGGATTTACTAGACGTTTGGCTGTGAAGAATCAGTGGGTAAAATTACTATTTCATGGAGGGATTTACTAGACGTTTGGCTGTGAAGAATCAGTGGTTAAAATTACTTTTTCACAGAGGGATTTACTAGACGTTTGGCTGTGAAGAATCAGTGGTTAAAATCACTTTTTCACAGAGGGATTTACTAGACGTTTGGCTGTGAAGAATCAGTGGTTAAAATTACTTTTTCACTGAGGGATTTACTAGACGTTTGGCTGTGATGAATCAGTGGTTAAAATCACTTTTTCACGGAGGGATTTACTAGACGTTTGGCTGTGAAGAATCAGTGGTTAAAATTACTTTTTCATGGAGGGATTTACTAGACGTTTGGCTGTGAAAATCAGTGGTTAAAATTACTTTTTCACGGAGAGATTTACTAGACGTTTGGCTGTGATGAATCAGTGGTTAAAATTACTTTTTCACAGAGGGATATACTAGACATTTGGCTGTGAAGAATCAGTGGTTAAAATTACTTTTTCATGGAGGGATTTACTAGACGTTTGGCTGTGAAGAATCAGTGGTTAAAATTACTTTTTCAAGAAGGGATATACTAAACGTTTGGCTGTGAAGAATCAGTGGTTAAAATTACTTTTTCATGGAGGGATTTACTAGACGTTTGGCTGTGAAGAATCAGTGGTTAAAATTACTTTTTCATGGAGGGATTTACTAGACGTTTGGCTGTGATGAATCAGTGGTTAAAATCACTTTTTCACGGAGGGATTTACTAGACGTTTGGCTGTGATGAATCAGTGGTTAAAATTACTTTTTCACAGAGGGATATACTAGACGTTTGGCTGTGAAGAATCAGTGGTTAAAATTACTTTTTCATGGAGGGATTTACTAGACGTTTGGCTGTGAAGAATCAGTGGTTAAAATTACTTTTTCATGGAGGGATTTACTAGACGTTTGGCTGTGATGAATCAGTGGTTAAAATCACTTTTTCACAGAGGGATTTACTAGACGTTTGGCTGTGAAAATCAGTGGTTAAAATTACTTTTTCACGGAGGGATTTACTAGACGTTTGGCTGTGATGAATCAGTGGTTAAAATTACTTTTTCACGGAGGGATTTACTAGACGTTTGGCTGTGAAAATCAGTGGTTAAAATTACTTTTTCACGGAGGGATTTACTAGACGTTTGGCTGTGATGAATCAGTGGTTAAAATTACTTTTTCACGGAGGGATTTACTAGACGTTTGGCTGTGAAAATCAGTGGTTAAAATTACTTTTTCACGGAGGGATTTACTAGACGTTTGGCTGTGAAGAATCAGTGGTTAGAATCACTTTTTCACAGAGGGATTTACTAGACGTTTGGCTGTGAAAATCAGTGGTTAAAATTACTTTTTCACGGAGGGATTTACTAGACGTTTGGCTGTGAAGAATCAGTGGTTAAAATCACTTTTTCACAGAGGGATTTACTAGACGTTTGGCTGTGATGAATCAGTGGTTAAAATTACTTTTTCACAGAGGGATTTACTAGACGTTTGGCTGTGAAGAATCAGTGGTTAAAATCACTTTTTCACAGAGGGATTTACTAGACGTTTGGCTGTGAAAATCAGTGGTTAAAATTACTTTTTCACGGAGGGATTTACTAGACGTTTGGCTGTGAAGAATCAGTGGTTAAAATCACTTTTTCACAGAGGGATTTACTAGACGTTTGGCTGTGATGAATCAGTGGTTAAAATTACTTTTTCACAGAGGGATATACTAGACATTTGGCTGTGAAGAATCAGTGGTTAAAATTACTTTTTCACTAAGGGATTTACTAGACGTTTGGCTGTGAAGAATCAGTGGTTAAAATTACTTTTTCACAGAGGTATTTACTAGACGTTTGGCTGTGATGAATCAGTGGTTAAAATTACTTTTTCACGGAGGGATTTACTAGACGTTTGGTTGTGAAGAATCAGTGGTTAAAATCACTTTTTCACAGAGGGATTTACTAGACGTTTGGCTGTGAAAATCAGTGGTTAAAATTACTTTTTCACTGAGGGATTTACTAAACGTTTGACTGTGAAGAATCAGTGGTTAAAATTACTTTTTCACGGAGGGATTTACTAAACGTTTGGCAGTGAAGAATCAGTGGTTAAAATTACTTTTTCACTGAGGGATTTACTAGACGTTTGGCTGTAAAGAATCAGTGGTTAAAATAATTTTTTCACTGAGGGATATACTAGACGTTTGGCTGTGAAGAATCAGTGGTTAAAATTACTTTTTCACAGAGGGATTTACTAGACGTTTGGCTGTGAAGAATCAGTGGTTAAAATCACTTTTTCACGGAGAGATTTACTAGACGTTTGGCTGTGATGAATCAGTGGTTAAAATTACTTTTTCACGGAGGGATTTACTAGACGTTTGGCTGTGAAGAATCAGTGGTTAAAATCACTTTTTCACAGAGGGATTTACTAGACGTTTGGCTGTGATGAATCAGTGGTTAAAATTACTTTTTCACGGAGGGATTTACTAGACGTTTGGCTGTGATGAATCAGTGGTTAAAATTACTTTTTCACGGAGGGATTTACTAGACGTTTGGCAGTGAAGAATCAGTGGTTAAAATTACTTTTTCACAGAGGGATTTACTAGACATTTGGCTGTGAAGAATCAGTGGTTAAAATTACTTTTTCACAGAGGGATTTACTAGACGTTTGGCAATGAAAGATGGTTCAGTACCCACTTTATTTGGAACAACATGTGTTTCCTAACCACAACTTGTAAGTATGATTATAGCTACATACTTGCTTAAATGAGTGTAAAAATGTTTATGTCTGTCGTCATTTTTATAACTTGGACTAATAATGAATGATGTGTATTGATGTTGTTTTTTAAACTTGTAAAACAATTTCCTGAATAAAGATAGCACCTCCCCAAAGGACACTGCATGGGGGCAAAGTAGTGCTCGGGAAAGCAACTCTCCACGATTCACAGTGGACTTCCCACTGAGACACATTTGGGTTTCAAAGACACACCTTTGGGGTGTCATACATTTGTATTCTTATTCTCTCAAAGCAAACTGTATATGAAATGCTACATGCACATGCACAAAGAATCTAAAAACTGTATCTTATTTGTTTTTCATTTAAATATCTCATTGCAAGTGGTTACAATGGTCTCACTCATATAAAAACAGAATTCAATGTTAAAGTACAGGTATATGTGAAACTTCATTCAATGTTGATAGACACCTCCCATTCTAAGCATAAACCAATCACCCTGTATACAAATTAAGGACAGCCCTTAGTTTTACAACAACCAATCAGTACCAAATTCCTATATGCTTTGTTCTCTGTTTATTTAAGGAGATGTGTAGAAGATTTAGGTGGGACTTTCGATATCTAGAAATGCACCCCAATGATGCTGTATGTTTGATACAGTATCATGTTTCTTTTTATTTTATTTTGAGGAATCTGTAACCAGATCTTCATCTCCTTACCAGGTATGCAATGCTTTTTCGTTTTATTGTTTTGTATTTGAATTGGATATATTAATTGGCTTTGAATTATGGCTTTTGAATTTCCTACCTGGTTAATAAATTGTTACGTTTGCATTTATTCTGCCTTACTCTGAATTATTGACTACAAGTAAATTGATGTATTCTTTGTTACCGCAAATCTACGACCAGGATTAAGTAGCCGTATTGCCATTTTGTGTTTTGGTTATTTGGTCTGACGAACCACTTACTCTTAATAGGGTTAAGTTTGCCGTATCGTCTGCCTTTAATTATTTTGGTCTGACGAACAACTTACTCTTTATCAATAGAGTAAAGTGTGCCGCATCGTCTGCCTTTTCGTTACATTATTTTTGTCTGATGAACCACTTAATTTTAACTACAGGGTTAAGCATCGACGAATCGACTGCCTTTAATTATAAGGTCTGACGAACTTCTTAACTCTTGATTAGTTGTATGGTCGAGTGTGTGATCGTGAACCTGCAGCAGCTGATGCAAGGATTCTAAGCGACAATTGGGATCCACTTGAACGAGTCAATATAACGATGAGTTAAATAGAATGATCAATCGTTTATCCAAATTCTATATTTATATCAATTTGATTCATATTACAATACGTTTTTTATCTTTGGAGTCAGATGTAAAGTTGCGTAACATTAAAACGTCATTGGTAAGCGCCGGAAAAGACCAAACGCGTTATAATCCTCGGCCATGCCGTTTTGGATTCCGTCGTTGGGCCAAACGGATGAATGGGGTCATATTTGTCCCCCTTACAAACTCTTAATATACTGTCAGAAGGTCACGTTAGCAAGCGGCTAACGCATGTTGCACTTACAGTTTTGCTATGGCCCAGTTAGCTTACATACTTGCTTTAATGAGTTTAAAAATGTTAATGTCTGTCGTCGTTTTTTTTTTACTTGGACGAATGATGAATGATGTGTATTGATGTCGATAATGTCTTCTCAGTAAATCATGTTAGCACTAGGTCAATACATGTTGCACTATTCATGGTCTGTGCCATTGATCTGTGGTCTGTGCGGATACTCTGTCAGTTGACCAATCAGAGCAGAGTAGGCTACTGAAAGGTGGGGTTTAGGCAGACTGAGTCCTTGAACGGCTCACACGAATCGTTTGGGGATTTCTGAGAAATGGGGTAGTTTTAAATTTATATTTTGAGAAAATTACAGTGTTTTTTGACCTTGCATGCATTTAAACCTGTTGTCCGGGACTTATAAACAGTGATTCATAGGACGCTTAAAATTAGCATCTTACTGGCTTTTAAAGTATATAAACATACAATATATCAAATGTAAGAACAGACCCTCTGCTTACAAAAAGAACAACCATTTCATCCTATCTTTATTTGTTTTCTTTTTATCATGTCTCACATATGGATAGGTTTCTTCAAAAACACAAACTTTTGATAATTGCATTTTTGTGAAGGACTTTTGATAGAGATCAGATTCAGAGTGATGATCAAAACATACACAGAGTACTTACTGTTTGCCCTAAAGGGTTGCTTCTGGGTTTTATAAGTTGGGTAAGAGCGCCACCTGGTGGATAATAGCCGAAATACGGATTGCCCAAAAAACTCGTCATTGGCAGTTAAAAGTTTTCTCTTAATTGTCGAGTTAACTGTCAAGTTAATTGTCGTCTGTATTTTACCCAACCATGGGTTGCAACAACTTAGCATTTTAGATTAAAACAACCCAGCGTAGGTTCATTTAAACCTAGTGGGTTAAGTTTGGCCATATTTTACCCAAGCAATCATAATCAGATCTCTTGTGACTGAGATTTATATGTGTGAATCCTGCTGTATAAAACCTTACAGTTTGAATAGTATATCATTATTTAGGAGCTCAGATGCAAAAGCCGCTAAATGCCACCTCCGTCAAAAACGAGATAATGATGTTAAAGGAATAGTCTACTCATTTTCAATATTAAAATATTTTATTACCTTCACTAAGAATTGTTGATACATCCCTCTGTCATCTGTGTGCGTGCACGTAAGCGCTGGAGCGCGCTGCAACGCTTCGATAGCATTTAGCTTAGCCCCATTCATTCAATGGTACCATTTAGAGATAAAGTTAGAAGTGACCAAACACATCAACGTTTTTCCTATTTAAGATGAGTAGTTATACGAGCAAGTTTGGTGGTACAAAATAAAACGTAGCGCTTTTCTAAGCGGATTTAAAAGAGGAACTATAATTACGGCGTAATAGCACTTTTGGGAGTGCTTTGAGTCGCCTGAAAAGTCCGCTCCCCTTCTCCCTCTCATAATGGGAGAGGAAGGGTGTTACTGCGCCGGGTCGAAGTGCTCCCAAAAGTGCTATTACGCCGTAATTATAGTTCCTCTTTTAAATCCGCTTAGAAAAGCGCTACGTTTTATTTTGTACCACCAAACTTGCTTGTATAACTACTCGTCTTAAATAGGAAAAACGTTGATGTGTTTGGTCACTTCTAGCTTTGTCTCTGTTTGATACCATTGAATGAATGGGGCTAAGCTAAATGCTATCGAAGCGTTGCAGCGCGCTCCAGTGCTTATGTGCACGCACACAGATGATAGAGGGATGTATCAACAATTCTTAGTTAAGGTAATAACATATTTTAATATTGAAAATGAGTAGACTATTCCTTTAACCGAATTCTCTCGGCACGTATTATACATTCATCAAATACTTTCGCTTTAAATCCACTTAATCCTGTCCTCATGCCACTTGGAAATATCACTTTGTTGGCAGTATCCATTAAGAGCCATTTAAACCTTTTAAAGCACCTTTATTTTGAGTGTATTTTCCATTACAGTGAATGAGAATGACATTTCGTCTCTTCGTTTGGGACTCGCATTCAATAAAACCAATTAAAACATTACATCCAAACAACATTGTCAATTACCCATCCAATCTTTGGAAACATTAATTCAGTCATAAAATGCTCCATTGAATATTGTAGCCGTCTCACGTCAATGACCACAACAAGCCTCACAGGTCGCTCGCTGCTGTGCCTAACAATGAAACCACTGACATTTTCTTCTCTATCGCAACAAGCATTATGCTGTTGTCATGGTAACCAGGAGGTCTGCACTGTGTTATTGTCTAGTGACCTGTGAGAACGGCGACTTCAAATGCGAAAGCATTAGATGGGCACTGACCTGAGATCTGTGGAAAGCAACCGCAGAGCTGTAGTCCTCTCCTTAAAACAACATGTTGGAGGTTTGCTTAATTGGTTTGTGCCTGTGGGCCTTGGCCAATTTGCTCCTCATACCGCATGACTAAGAGAGCATTTCGCTCAAGAGACTCAATCACTTGTACACGGATTGCACAAGCACATAAATGAGACGGTTTTGCATACGATGTTATTTATGCTGCCACATCTCTTTATTAGAGAAATGAGAGATTCTTCTTCAACCGAATGTTTATAGCCATGTTTATAGCCTTATCCTTGACTGATTTTTGTAACGTTTGGCCTTAGCTTCACAGAAAAGGCTTAGACCTAGTCCCAGACTAAATTTGCATGCTTTAGGTTACTTAACTTAAACCCTGACACAGTGTTTCCCACAGGATTTTGAGAGACTGTGGTGGTGATGACGTCACCCGCATATATGTGACGTATTCATGTCATGTTTGCGTTTGATCTAGTGTTGGCACCTGAAATTTGTTTCACTTGTACTCTTTGATCTGTATCTGTATTTGATCTGTATTATATATCAAATTATATTTTAAGCCGAATTAAGATGTTTAAAGTAGTGAAATAAAAATGTAAATGGGAATCATGAAAATTCTATTTGTGGGGGCCAGTGTTGATTCTGTGGTGGGCCACCACAAATAAATCAATGTATGGGAAACACTGCCTGACATGTCTTAAAGAGCATTGTCAGATTCACGATTTAACATTTCTTTTGGTGTATAAGTGTGTATTAGTACATGTTAGCAAAAAAATTTTAAAATCCCAAAGTAAACGTCTCCAACGTAAATCTCTTTTCTTGGACTACAAGAAACACACGGATTGTAGGCAACAGTTTACTTCCTCTGCCTGTTGACGTTGACATGACGGTCATTATCATAATTCCTCTCGCTTTGACTCACAGCCTGTAAGTAGTCTATGTTTTCATATTTAAAGAATTTACTACTGACTAAACCATGATTCAAATGTAAGTTTTGTGCAGTGCAGCACTTCGTGTTTGTTGTTTTTATGATCACAAATGCAGACATAGTTTTAATGTTTTCGCAGCCTGCGTTTCGAAGTTGATTCACCGTTGAATCGTAAATTTTTATCGGTCATATGCCTGCTGGGTTAGTAATCCTTACCTTACCAATCTGTTACTTCCTGCTCAAGCCACGCTGGTGAGGTTGATCGATCAGCTTGGTCATCTGCATTTAAGTATTGCATTGGAATTAGTATATGGAAAATAATGGGCCCTATGTTACACACAGCGCGACGCAAGTGTATTTTGCGAGTTTCAACCCGGCGCAATTATCACTTTCATGTTTAGCGGCACATTGTTTAAATAGTGAGTGCATTTGCGCCCAATTTTGCGCCCATGGGCGTTCTGGTCTTAAAATGAGGTGTGTTCAGGCGCATTGTTGGCGTGTTGCTATTTTAAAGGCCACTAAAATTTACTACCCCATTGACCGACTAAAACATGCTCTGAAGTCAATGGTGTAATATTGTTTTTGTTATTTAAAGGCGCTCTAAGCGAATTCACGCGTTTTAGACCATAACATTTTTTTGTTACATACAGCAAACATCTCCTCACTATCTGCTTGCTGCCTGTCTGCTGGTCAAACTGTAAAAAAACGCGATCTCTGTAGACTGCCCAGGCTCTACAAACTTCAATATAAACACAGTGGCCAAACCTGCGCCACGAAACAAATCAAAGTGTTCCAGCCAATAAACGACAAGAAGGATTTGGGGGTTGGGTTTGGGCGTGTTCATGAAAGCACGGAAGGGAGGGGGAGGAGTTAACTACGCTTAGTTTGTTTGAAAACACATTTCAAAAATCAACACACAGATTCGCTTAGAACGCCTTTAATGAGCGTGTTAGTAATATGCGCCTATGAACGGGACGACAACACACATTTGCTTATCACACACATGAATGCGCAGCAGCACATAAACGTTTTAAAATATGAAAAATCAAAGGAATAAAATGTAAAGGATTATTATTGAGTCTCTTGTGCGCTTGGCACTATACAACTGCCCCTGCACAAAAATACATGAAGTATTGTAGTATTTAGTTGTTGTATTCATACAAATTTCCTAGTGAATTTGATATAAATTATTGGAATAATCATCATGTTGTAATAAAACTTGGAATAATGTTAGTTTTTCCACAGATTAGATTTCTTTAACAATTTCTATCTTTTGTTTACATGTAAAAGATGTTGGTTGTCCTCGTCATTATGTTAACCTTCACTCCACAAAATTGTTTTTTGTTTTATAATAAAATAAAGCATTGAGATAGAAACTGATTACATCTTTGTGGCAATTTTTATTTTTGGTTGATCTGTATTATGAACATGGTTGATGGGCTAGAGAGTTTTTTTTCGCTCCCTCACTAACATGCAGTATTCTGGGTAATCATGTCATTATTAATGCTGCTGCTGTTGTCTTCATATTGTAGACTGACAGTTTTTTGTTATTAAGTCTGATGATATGGATGTTTTTCTTTGCACCTTCTTTGTACAATATTCAGGCTATTTTCTCCCCCAAATTGTCTGTAAATACATAAATATACTTAAAGGGATGTTGCGTATATATGTGAAGCTGTTGTGAAGAGCATTCACTGTCTATTCCAATTACTGTTGTTCAGTAGATGCTATTTGGTTTGGCAGAAAGATCACATTAAACAAAAAAATAAAGTTCTGACATTTTTTCTGTATATTTTCTAATAATTGATAATAAGATAGATTTAAAATAAGATAAAGCTGTAACAGCATATTTTAGTTTTCGGATTTAGGTATCATACAATACCGACTACATTTTGTTTGGTGTGTATTTAATTATGACAGATTTCATCGGACGAACATGCGTTGTCGCGGTTACCCGTATAGTCGGAACTTAACTTCCGGTTTCTGTTTGTTTAATGGTCTGGCTAGTGGCTAAACTGAACTCTGGAACAAATACCTCGTCAAAAATAACAAATGTTTTGGTTTCCTGAAGACGAGGGGAGACTGCGATCATGGATCAATCAGCACTATGTGAAGGGAGGTTTGGCAGCCGGTTTGTAGTTTACATTATAGTACGCATTTTACACAGCAACTTTAGCTTAGTGACGTTTTTTTATACGCTTTAGCTATGATATATGAACTAAGGTAATCTACTATATCTATTATAAGGATGTAAACTACTATAAAATGAAGTTACGTTTGTTCTACGAAAGCTGTTTGTTTATCTTGTTAATGCTCAAACCGTCTATAAATAGAAACATAATTATTTAAATGAACACTCTAAATTAAAGCATCATTTTAATTTTAACAGTACTTTACTGTAAAAGTACATGTATTTGCTTGTTAAACATTATTTTGTGATTCATTAATTTCAAAAACCATACAGTAGCCTACATCTTATAATATATTAAAAATAAATAAAATGTCTTGTTAAATCTATTACAGTTCTTTGTTTATGTGAAAGTTTAATACGGTTAACAGTTTGTTACTGTAGAATTTTTATGTTGTTTTTTGTTAAAATTATGAACATTTTTAACAGTGAAGTAGAACAAAGAGCTGACGGGAGCTTCATTGTTCTGTTCTCCATAAACAGATTAACAGCAGACCTCTGGGTCCTGGGAGTTCATGCACACTTTAATTTGTTCCTAATCCCAGGCTCCCAGAAAGCCCTTCAGATTCCTCTGTGCTGATCTCATGGGCGGAGGACAGACTGTACTGTTGAAAGCGTGTTTTCATATACCCGTATCTTTGCTGCTTTATGGAAAGATGTTTGTCGAGAATGCTCCAATTTTCATTATCTGAGAAACAAACATTTGACGCTAATTGAATATGTTTGAAGAAGCCTTAAATATTATCTTATGGATTATTGCTTTATTAGTGGTGTTTGCTATGGCAAAGGTCACAAAAAATGCTAAAAAATATGTACCTCACCTCAAAAAGTACAGCTTTGCACCTAAAGAGCATATTAGCATATTAGTATATGTATACAAATGTATACATATATAACTAATGGTACATATTTAGACCTTTTTAAAGAGTACTGCCCCAGTGACAGCTGGGGTACATATTTTGACAATTTTTCCAATGTGGGCACCATGTTTCACAAAGGCAGGAACCATTAAACATTAAAACTACTTAAAAATCCAGCTTTGTCCTGTACAACAACTTTTTTGTAGCTGGAAGAGCATAGCACACGTAATACAAATGTCATGGGTTCAATTCTAATGAAAACGTATCGCTCTAATGCAATGTAAGTCACCTTGAATTAAAGCATCTACCAAATGCATAAATATAATGGAAATGTTTAATAAATGCGAAGCAATGTACCTTTAAATGTGCTGTTAAATTCAAACAACTAAAACATGATAACCAGAAAGATAGGCTATAATTAGCTTAAAGTCAAGTATGACATGTATTGTAGATTAATAAGACACAAATTGTCCTTTGAACTTGTGACACCAGACAAAATCTGGAACAGAACAACATGGAATACAGATACATAGTTTATATCATGAATAGTAGCAATTACAAATTACAAAAAATTAAAGGAATAGTCAATTTTCTTAAAAAAAAAATCCAGACAATTTACTCACCACCATGTCATCCAAAATGTTGATGTCTTTCTTTGTTCAGTCGAGAAGAAATTATGTTTTTTGAGGAAAACATTGCAGGATTTTTCTCATTTTAATGGACTTTAATAGAGCCCAACACTTAATACTTAACTCAACACTTAACAGTTTTTTTCAACGGCGTTTCAAAGGACTATAAACGATCCCAAACGAGGCATAAGCAAAACGATTGTCATTTTTGACAAGATAGATAAAAAATATGCACTTTTAAACCACAACTTCTCGTCTAGGTCCGGTCCTGCGTGACCTAACGTAAATGCGTAGTGACGTAGGGAGGTCACGTGTTACATATATGAAACGCACATTTGCGGACCATTGTAAACAATAAACTGACACAAAGATATTAATTAGTATCATTCCACATACAACAACATCGGAACGGTCCTCTTTCAAGACACTTGTAAGCACTGGGGAGGAGTTTCGCGTTCGTCCTCTGTGACCTCTTGGCGTCGTGGCGTATTGCGTGGGGTCACGGTGGCGCATCACGACCAGACCTAGATGAGAAGTTGTGGTTTAAAAGTGCATATTTTTTATTTTTCTTGTCAAAAATGACAATCGTTTTGCTACATAAGACCCTTATGCCTTGTTTGGGATTGTTTATTGTCCTTTGAAACTTCGTTGTTGAGTTAAGTATTAAGTGTTGGGCTCTATTAAAGTCCATTAAAATGAGAAAAATCCTGCAATGTTTTCCTCAAAAAACATAATTTCTTCTAGACTGAACAAAGAAAGACATCAACAGTTTGGGTGACATGGTGGTGAGTAGATTGTCTGGATTTTTCTTTTGAGAAAATGGACTAATCCTTTAACATCTTGGTGCATAACAGTAATGGGAATCCATCTTAATGGAAACTATTATTAATAAGAGTTTGTGAGGGTTTGTGGTTGTTGAAACAAGAACAGAAGTGTAAATACGGTTATCAAATTCTTGTCATGGTAACGTCCGTCTAATCTATTGTGTCGGTGCAGTGAGTCCTGACCTGGTGAACAGGGTTTTATTGAGGGCGATCTGCACCCTCTTTCACAAAGGAGCTCAGATTCCCATGACTTCAGTATGTGGGAGGGAAGTCTCAGTGCCAATAAAGTTTTCCAACCACAGCCCTTTACTGACACTGTAAATGTGTTTCTGTTACCTCTTGCACCATAAAAGTGAAAAAAGTAAATAAATAATATTGCACCAAGTGACAGTTTTACCAATGCAAAGTAAATCAGAAGGCTGTTTAAAGATCTGTAGGAGGGCGGCAACAAAATCTTTTGCTGTATTTTGTGATAGCATTAACTATGAAGTCGGAGAAAGTGTTTTTATTAAATTTTTGTATGTTTTGTAGAACAGCAGGTGAGAGTAAATTTACAGAGTACCACCTGGAATCTGCCTGTGGTGATCTGAGGTCAGTTGAGGATTAATTTTATGCATGATGCTTTTCCATTGCATAGTACCCCACGGTTTGGTTTGGGTCAGGTCGGGTCAGCTCACCTCACTTTGGCTTGGTTAGCTTTTCCATTGAGTTTAGTAACTCTTCGGAGTGAGAGAGATTATAGGCGTTTCGTTATATTTGCGCTGCCTACTGCTGTGACATCATACAAGTGAGAGCGTTGTTGTACATCCCCATACATTCTTTTAGTTCTCGGTCTGCCATAAAATTAAAATTGACCACCACAAATAGATGTTTGCACATCGCGTTTATCACTACCTCTGTCTCACATGACAGTTTCTGTACAAACACCTGTCGCGTCAGTCAACGCGCTCAGCTGAGCCTCATTTAAGTTGCATTTAAGCATATATGCGGACGTGCGCGTCGCGAATGTGCTGCCACAATCTGCAAGTTTGGAAAAAAACTGGTATGATGTTTCTGATTAACAACCTGTGGATGTTTTTCATCGCTAAAAGTGAGTTTGGGAACTTACAACAAAGCACAGATGACAACATGTTTACACGAGACAGCACAAGCTAGCATGAAGGTAAAGCTAATCTTTTACATTAAAGTGATGACGCTGGTATTGACGATTCTCTCAGACCAATCAGTGATCTGTAGTGTTTTTGCGTCACGTTTTGATATCACCTCGGGTCGCTTGGAACCCTGAGTGAGGTGGTACTAAAAAAAGTATGGGGTACCCAGTGGAACACCCCCCCAAAAGTAAGCTGACCCGACCCAAACCGTGGGGTACTATGCAATGGAAAAGCGCCATTAGATCAGCTTACAAAAGACTGCTTAAAGCCACAATATGTAATAAAATATATGATAAAATATCCAAAAACCACACTGTAAAAAATTCTCTGAGTTCAGCACTAATCGCAAAAAAGGGGCATGTAAACAAACCAATAACATATGGTGTCTGCATGAAGAAGCTGCGTGGTGGCATTCAAATTACGCTTACGGATGAGGGGGGAAAAAGGCAATGTCCGTTCGGACCGAGATGGTCCTACGCCTTTTACAGATGACATAAATTTTTACAAATACATTTAAACAACTTAAAGGATTAGTCAATTTTCTTAAAAGAAAAATCCAGATAATTTACTCACCACCATGTCATCCAAAATGTTGATGTCTTTCTTTGTTCAGTCGAGAAGAAATTATGTTTTTTGAGGAAAATTTTTCTCATTGTAATGGACTTTAATGGACACCAACAATTAACACTTAACTCAACACGTAACAGTTTTTTCAACGGAGTTTCAAAGGACTATAAACAATCCCAAACGAGGCATAAGGGTCTTATCTAGCAAAACAATTGTCATTTTTGACAAGAAAAAATAACAAATATACACTTTTAAAGCACAACTTCTCGTCTAGATCCGGTCGTGATGCGCCAGCATGACCCCACGCAATACGTCATGACGTCAAGAGGTCACAGAAGACGAACGCAAAACTCTGCCCCAGTGTTTACAAGTGTGTTGAAAGAGGACCATTCCTACGTTGTTGTATGTGGAATGATACTAATTAATGTCTTTGTCACAGTTTATTGTTTACAATGGTCCGCAAATGTGCGTTTTATATATGAAACACGTGACCTCCCTACGTCACTACGCATTTACGTTAGGTCCCGCTGGACCGGATCTAGACGAGAAGTTGTGCTTTAAAAGTGTATATTTGTTATTTTTATTGTCAAAAATGACAATCGTTTTGCTAGATAAGACCCTTATGCCTCGTTTGGGATTGTTTATAGTCCTTTGAAACTCCGTTGAAAAAAACTGTTATGTGTTGAGTTAAGTATTAATTTTTGGTGTCCATTAAAGTCCATTAAAATGAGAAAAATCCTGCAATGTTTTCCTCAAAAAACATAATTTCTTCTCGACTGAACAAAAAAAGACATCAAGATTTTGGATGACATGGTGGTGAGTAAATTATCTGTATTTTTCCTTTAAGAAAATGGAATATTCCTTTAACATAGGGATTGCTATCAGGATGTGATAAGACTTTTAACCAGCATAACTAAAAATGTTTCTGGATCAAATGAGATACCCTGCATTTAACTATACTGTCAGAAAAAGGTATACAAGAGCTGTCACTGGGACGGTACACTTTTAAAAGGTTACATACATGTAATATTTAGGTACAGTTATGTACCTTTGGGGTACTAATATGCTTAGGTAAAAAGGTGTACTCATTGAAAGGATACATCCCCAGTGAAAGCGTTTGTACCTTAAGATGAAAATCTGACTTTTTCAATGTTTAAGTGCTATAATTAGGTCCCCAGTGCGTCTATCAATCTAGAAAATGTGAAAAGAACAACCCAGTAACTTGGTTTTGGTAAACCATTCTCTGCAAGCATTTGGTAAAGGTGGGTCATTGCAATTTGGCTCCCCTGGTGATGTCAGAGGGGGATAATACCCCCCCTTAATCTGCACTATCCAATCAACGCAGTGTCATTAGGTATCATTTGCATTTAAAAGGACACACCCAAAAATGTCATATTATTGCTCACACCTACAGTGGCTTCGATATGATACAGCATGTTTGCTGTATTCTGTGTCTCAGAGATTATACTGAGACAATCTTTTACTGATGTGTTTTGCCGTCTCAATCTCATTCAGACACTCATTTAGACACAGTCAAGCCCTACATGTATTTGAGGGATGTGCTTGAGGAATGATTCTGAATGTTTTCTGTGATGAATGATATTCTGAGGATTTGCTGTGTGGTGAAAGAACAAGCGAGTGAGACAGATGTCTTTACCGAAACCCATTACTCATTACCCATACAATATGACGGACCAAACAGCAAATGCATTACATCTCGAATCCCAGCATCCTCCTTACCATCAAAGAGATTTTTACTTTGAAGAAAATGTAAGTGGTGCACCATGCTAGGATGGCATAGTCGTTGTCGTAGTCATATTTACATTCTCATTCTCTAGTTTAATTTAATACTTTTCTGCTCTTAACATTTTGTGTTAAGAATGGACAGTGGACATGTTTGCAGGGTTTGACTAACAGCTGTTGTGTGACACTTTGTCATAGTGCACCATATTGTCTTGTTTATTCTGTCAGTTTATGCATTGAGCCCCATGGTTCCTGTGGCGTACTGTTTTGTATTGCATTACAGTAAATAAATCTCATCTTATTTCTGTAATATGCGAAAAATGCTATTTTGTGCTTCATTGTCATGAAAATAATGCGAAAAATATGAATGCTCCTACAACAGGCTTTATTTATTTTTTATGCAAATTATTTATAAAAGTATACATTTTTTTTGTTTGTTTATTCTTAAAGGTATAATTTACCATTCGCTAAAACAACAATTACTGATTAAGTTTAGAAAAGGTAGCCGATATATATTTTTCCCTGAAAAAGCTACCTTTCCCAAAAAAGTTGCTCTTAGTAGTGCACAACTTAAAAAAAATACATCTTATTCTTAATACATCAAAACTTAATTTAAAATTTGACCTGTTAGACAATCAGACAATACATCAGACAGTAACACGAGACAGTCCTGCTTCTGTCTCTGCTGCCCCCTAACGTCTTTTATGTGTCACTGCATCAACACAACAAGATGCACCAAGGAGCCTACGCATCAATTATCAGAGCAAAGACACTGATTTTGCTTAATGAGATTTATGTTGTTAACTTTTTAGGTTAAGGAGGCCATGCAGAGAATCTATGACAGAGGAAACATAGGAAAGCTCATTCTGGATGTGGAAAAGTCTCCCACTCCGTTGGTAAGTCACACTAAAGCTTTTGAATTCAGACCTAAATTTTATAAAACATCCTTTCGGCTCGCAAAAACATTTGATTATGCAAAACAATATAATTGTCAATATCAGTTGCTTGCTTATGTGATGTATTATATTGATCTTACTTATCTAACATCTTGTTTCGACTTAAAATCTGAAAGAATATAAAAATGCCCATATGGCAAAAAAATAAATTTCTCTGGCCAAAAATATATTTAAAATATATGCTAAATACATTTTGTAAATGGTATGCTCAATTGAATATATATTTTTTTGAATTTGGAAATAAATATATTTAGTTTTAACCGTCTTATATCAACATATATTTTAAAATTTATTACAAGGGCAAGCAAATATATTTCTAATTTTACATCCCATATGGCAAAAATTATTTTTTTTGCCTAAATATATTTTAAATATATGCTAAATACAAGTTAATTTATAAAGTATATTTTTGAAGTTGAAAATATATTTAATTTTATCATTTTTAAAACTGTTATGTTTACAGCTTTGTAACATAACGTTTTTCTTCCAATGCGACGTGAATATATTTCCTTGGATTGAAATATATGGAGGGCTGAATATATTTTTAATGCTTTAAAATTGTATTTTTTAAATATCTTTTAAAATATACAAAAAATATATCAGTGAAAAATATATTTTTGAAAACATATTCCAAAATATATTTCAGCGAATATATTTTTTGACCATTTTTGTATATTTTGAAATATATTTTAAACATATTTTAAAATATATTTTTTTTGCCATATGGGATGATCTATTATAAAAACGTAAAAGCACACACCTTTTTACCTATAGTAGGAACAAAAAACAGTGATTCATGAATCACATCATGACAGCAGTTTCCATGGAGACGCCTCCTTATGATGCTCTTCTCCAAGGAAACAATCTGTGGAAATTATGGCCCACAACAGCATTCCCTTATGAAATCTACATTGTTTTCACTTATTATGCCAATTTTTAAGATGTATTATAAGTCTCAGGTATTTCTAGAATGTGTCTGTAAAGTTTCAGCTCAAAACACCCCATATATAATTTATTATAGCATCTCCAAAATGTCCCTATTTGGATCGTGCTGTTTTCGTGTCTGTACCTTTAAATGCAAAGAGCTCCTGCTCCTCACTTCCTTACCAAAAGAGACAGCAGCTGTGTCCCAATTCGAAGGATGCATGCTTCGAAGGTGAGAGCTCGATCTTTAAAGGGCACAGCCTGTGAAGTCCACGAAGAGAAAAGAAATGAGACGGTCTAGCCTTCAGAGGATCCATATAGTTGCATCACCTGCTATACACGTCCACCGCGCCCGCCAGTGGGACACAGCGGAAACGATTCTGACTTATTAAAATAAATATGGAACCAGAAAAATATTAATTTTATTTTGAAATATTCAGCCGTTATATCCATTAGTTCTATCTTTCGCAGCCCGGAAAAGAAGGACTATTTCTTTGAATACAGTCTGAGACAATAGTATCCCACTATTGTTATATGGCGGACTGCATACAACTCGTTGAGGGCGGAAACTATGGTAATGCAGGGCTGTTGCTGTGGGCGGGGCTTCATCATTGTGACATCACATTAAAGGGATAGTTCACCCAAAAATGAAAAATGTCATTCATGACTCACCCTCATGTCGTTTCAAACTCGTGAGACCTCCGTACATCTTCAGAACACAGTTTAAAGAATTAGTCCATTTTCTTAAAAGAAAAATCCAGACTCACCACCATGTCATCCAAAATGTTGATGTCTTTCTTTGTTCAGTCGAGAAGAAATTATGTTTTTTTGAGGATTTTTCTAATTTTAATGGACTTTAATAGAGCCCAACATTTAATACTTAATTCAACACTTAACAGTTTTTTTCAACAGAGTTTCAAAGGACTATAAACAATCCCAAATGAGGCATAAGAGTCTTATCTAGCAAAACGATTGTCATTTTTGACAAGAAAAGTGAAAAATATGTACTTTTAAACCACAACTTTTTGTCTAGGTCCGGTCCAGCGCGACCTAACGTAAATGCGTAGTGATGTAGGGAGGTCACGTGTTACATATATAAAACGGACATTTGCGGATCATTTTAAACAATAAACTGACACAAAGACATTAATTAGTATCAGTTGACATACAACAACGTAGGAACGGTCCTCTTTCAAGACACTTGTAAACACTGGGGCGGAGTTTCGCTTTCGTCTTCTGTGACCTCTTGACGTATTGCGTGGGGTCATCTGGCACATCACGACTGGATCTAGACGAGAAGTTGTGCTTTAAAAGCGTATATTTGTTACCTTTATTGTCAAAAATGACAATCGTTTCGCTGGATGGGACACTTGTGCCACGTTTGGGATTGTTTGTGGTCCTTTGAGGCTCCGTTGAGAAAAGCTGTTGAGTGTTGAGTTAAGTATTAAATGTTGGGCTATACCAAAGTCCATTAATACGAGAAAAATCCCGCAATGCTCTCCTCAAAAAACACAACTTCTTCTGGACTGAACAAAGAAAGACATCAACATTTTGGATGACATGGTGGTGAGTAAATTATCTGGATTTTTCTTTTAAGAAAATGGAATATTCCTTTAAGATGTTTTATATTTAGTCCAAGAGCTTGATGACCCTTCATTGAAAATCTATGTACGGTATACTGTCCATGTCCAGAAAGGTAATAAAAACATAATCAAAGTAGTTTATGTGACAAAAATTATGATTTTACTCAGCATTGTCTTCTCTTCCGCGTCTGTTTTGAAGCGCATGCGCTAGACTAAAGTCACGTGACTGCAGTGACGCGGATGACGTGTTATCCTCAAACATGTTTGCAAAAAATTTTTTCAAACTTGCAGCGTGCGTCTCTCTCACACTGTAAACAAAGCCTGGGTTGCACCAGATAACACGTCAGCCGCGTCACTGCAGTCACGTGACTTTAGTCTAGCGCATGCGCTTCACAACAGACGTGGAAGAGAAGACAATGCTGAATAAAGTCATAATTTTTGTTCTTTTTGGACCAAAATGTAATTTCGATGCTTTAACACATTCTAACTGACCCACTAATGTCACATGGACTACTTTGATGATGTTTTTATTACCTTTCTGGACATGGACAGTATACCATTACTAGATTTTCAATGAAGGGTCAACAAGCTCTTGGACTAAATATAAAACATCTTAAACTGTGTTCTGAAGATTAACGGAGGTCTTACGAGTTTGGAACAACATGAGGGTGAGTCACTAATGACATTATTTTCATTTTTGGGTGAACTATCCCTTTAACAAGATAATCAAAACAGCATGTCTAATGAGACTGCTTTGGTTTAATGGTGATTCAAAAAGTAGTGGGTGTTTTTGTTTTTTTCATTGTTGGGGTTGTTGTGTTAACACACTGGCAGCACACATTTATGTCATGTAAAAGTGCATTTTGCATAATAGGTGCCCTTTAATTCAAAAATACCGGTCTGATAAATAATGTTAATTTAAACAAAAACATGTCAGACGCACCTTTAAAGTGGGTTTTGCATCTAAGCTCTTCTTATACTGTTTATACTGAAAACGCAATTCGATGAACTGTTTTTCTTTCAGATGGCCAATGACAGTACAGAGACCAGTGAAGCCGGTGAAGAGGACGAGGAGCATGAGGGAGATACTGATAACAAAGAGCGGATACCCTTCATTCAGTGAACTGAGCTGACATCTCATCCAGAGACTATCATGAACCCGAGCGGTGCGCTCGGATCCTCTGCTGTTGTGAAATGTGTGTGTGTTACGTTTCTTTTGTTCGTCTGTATCTTTGCCATTTCTAAAGGTCTCAAAATAGCTGAAAACACTTATTGTGGTGTTTATCGTTCGACTGAAGTGCCATTCTTAGTGCAGTGTTAAAATGTTACAGTGTTTTAGATCAGAATGTTATTGTTGAATCGACTTTCGTGAATCTCTTATGTGGCCTCTAGGATGTTGGTTTGGGCCTGTCCATCAGTGCACAGATTGAAAATTCACTCACCAAGTGCCAAATGCAAGGGAAAACTGGTTGTGCCAGATACTTAAAACTGGTAAGTTGTCATTAACTTTATAAGGAATGCCATAATACATGATTTAAGAGGAATAGTCTGGAAGTTTATCAAGGATATCTTAAAATGTATATTTTTGGCAACACATATATGTATGCATCGTATTAAAGGGATAGTTCACCTAAAACCGAAAACTTTGTCATTATTTACTCACCCTCATGTTAACTCAACATGTTTCATTTTAACCCATGATCTTAATTAAGGAGTTTTTACCAAAACCAAATTAAAAAAAGCCATTTACTCCGGGACGATGGAACCGGAAGTGCTAAAATTAGGGGTGTCAAAAGATTAATCGCGTACAATTAATCACGTTACTTGCATGCAAAATAAAAGTTTGTTTTTGCATAATATATTTTTTTGTGTAAATATTATGTATCTATAAATACACAAATACGTGTCTAAATGTAAGAATTTTTTTAATTGATTTATATTATGTATATTTAAACACACACACATACATATATATACATTTAAGAAATGCTCTATTTAAATATCGTTTTTTATTTAAATATAATTTAGAATATATACAAATATAATAAAATATATTTACACATGTAAATGTTTCTTAAATACATACATGAATGTTTGTGTGTGTATTTATATATACATAATAATTACACACAGCACAAACTCGTATGTTATGCAAAAAATTACTTTTATTTTGTATGAGATTAATCTAGATAAATCTATGCCCAGCTCTAATATATACACACACACACACACACACACATATATATAATTACACACAGTACACACGCATATATTATGCAAAACAAACTTTTATTTTGTATGCGATTAATCGCGATTAATCTTTTGATTAGCCTTAGCTTAAATGCTAACTCGCTTTCGAGGTTTGCCTACAAAAATACTCTATCCCTGCGGCACTTTATAATAGCGTGTTATAATAAATAGTAAGACTTAGTAACAGTGGTAGAAAGAATTAAACTTAAAATAAAATCGTTACAAAATGTACAAATGTGGTCACACAAATAAATACGAATTAGCCACAACGTAAAATATGTACGAATTGATCATTAATAATTTTCAAAGCTTTTCTGAGAAAAATGGTAGCTGATGGTCAACCATGCAACGTACTTGCTCTTACATGAACTATCCCTTTAAGGCACTAAACTTGTATTAAGTACAAAACATCTTAATGTTTTAGTGTGAAGTGTTGCATTTATTCATTTGGCAGACCAATCTTTTCCCAGACCTTTTATCCAAAACGACTTGCAGTAAATTTAAGGTGCAAAACATTAAAAAGCGTATCATGTGCACTGCATTTTTGCCACACTTCCTATTTATGCCAGTCCTTAAAAATGCGTCAAATATCTTAGTGCCTTTTGTTGCTTAGTGAGGTTTGTCAGTCCCTGCGTCCTAAATTACAAGTTCTTACTCATCGACTGTTAAAGCAGTACATTCTTTATAGTATGAATATCGATAGTGTGATTCAATTTATCTGACTACATCCACCATGTTGATACGATTTGTTATGACGTGTCATACATCCTCATAACAAGAAGTTACATGTTAAGGGTGCTGATAAACAAGCGCAGTTTAACCACAGTTTTAATTACACTGAAAACCCTAATAAGTTGACAGAACTCATTTTAATGAGTAAACTCGTTGCCTCAATTAAATTAAGTAATGGGTCTCCCAAAAACGTATATATTTAAGTTTACTTAAATTCTTAAGGTTCACCAAACTTGAATTTATTTAAATAGAGCCGCAATAACACTTTCCAACATTTTTTATTATGACAACGCCTCTCCTTCGTCGTCGTTGTCGTCGTTGGGTGACTCTTCTTCGGGGGGCTCACGGGATAGTAAAGTGTCCATCGCATGCACACTTCAAAATCTTACTGGTACTTTTCGCCTACGGTTTTTCAAAAGCTATCAAGTTTATGACACACGTTTAGTCCTACAAGTTAAAGGAATATTCCATTTTCTTAAAAGAAAAATCCAGATAATTTACTCACCACCATGTCATCCAAAATGTTGATGTCTTTCTTTGTTCAGTCGAGAAGAAATTATGTTTTTTGAGGAAAACATTGCAGGATTTTTCTCATTTTAATGGACTTTAATAGACACCAACAATTAACACTTAACTCAACACGTAACAAGAAAAATAACAAATATACACTTTTAAAGCACAACTTCTCGTCTAGATCCGGTCGTGATGCGCCAGCTTGACCCCACGCAATACGTCATGACGTCAAGAGGTCACAGAAGACGAACGCGAAACTCCGCCCCAGTGTTTGCAAGTGTGTTGAAAGGGGACCGTTCCTATGTTGTTGTATGTCAACTGATACTAATTAATGTCTTTGTGGCAGTTTATTGTTTACAATTGTCCGCAAATGTGCGTTTTATATATGTAACACGTGACCTCCCTACGCCACTACGCATTTACGTTAGGTCGCGCTGGACCGGATCTCGACGAGAAGTTGTGCTTTAAAAGTGTATATTTTTATTTTTCTTGTAAAAAATGACAATCGTTTCGCTAGACAAGACCCTTATGCCTCGTTTGGGATTGTTTATAGTCCTTTGAAACTCCGTTGAAAAAACTGTTATGTGTTGAGTTAAGTGTTAATTGTTGGTGTCTATTAAAGTCCATTAAAATGAGAAAAATCCTGCAATGTTTTCCTCAAAAAACATAATTTCTTCTCGACTGAACCAGGAAAGACAACATTTTGGATGACATGGTGGTGAGAGAATTATCTGGATTTTTCTTTTAAGAAAATGGAATATTCCTTTAATCTTCACAGAGGAACACAACTTTTATGAAGTTTAAAAAAAAATATTTTTATATTTCTGGTAAACACATTTACACTTTAAGATTCATAATATTTGTATTCATCTGTGCAGATTTCCTTGTTGGACAAAACATGTGTCATAAACTTTTGTTAAACACAGATCTTATTTTTTTAGCGATAATCCAAAAGCTTATGGGAAAAAATAATAGGCTTTTTTGCGAGAAAACCAGTGTCCTAATTTCCGGGTTAGTCTACAAATATACGTCATCCCTACGGCATACTTGCCTACTTTCGCCCACTAAGCGTTTATAAACGCACCAAGTGGTTGTTTAATTTTACAAGGAGCAAACAGATATTTGAGAGTAGTAGGCAGGCTTGTGTATACTATTTTCTTACAAACCAGTCTGGTCTTTCGCCTACTTTTAACAAATACAGGCAGTATTATATTATTTTCTTGACTCATGTTTTGTTCTGTTACTTTGGAAGAAATGAATGACCATTAACGTTAAGCAGATTGAAAGCCATCTTGCAAACAAAAATAATCATTATAATGGACCAAGAATGCTTTACATACAGTACAAATTGCTTGTTTGTGTAATGTGTGGCTTTCCCACGACTTTTTCACTGTTACAGTATGTGAAGGCATCTTTTCACATTTCCCTGTTTGTTCTGGCCAACAGTGTTTGGCTTGTGTATTTGAACTTTTTGCCAATGTCACCTCTGGACGAGTATTGCTGCTGTATGTACTGGAGTTTTAGCTGGATGTGCTGTTGTGTTGTGGTAGATAACAAAAACACACAATATAAGTTATGAGAATAAATGTTGTGCATAGCATCTCTGTTGGTGTGTGTGTTATGACAGTATGGTCTTAATGCTGTTAAAATGCTGTTATTAACCAGATAACAGTTTACATTCTTCTTATTTGGTTTTTCATAGCATTTAGGAAATGATAACGCAGACTGAAGCTTGTATTTCTTTTGCGTTTTTCTCACAGTAACCTGAGATGTTTACACTTTTCTCTTTCAGTTCAAATATGCGGCTCAGTGGCCTTTTCAATATACTGCTATTCAGATAATATATAAATATAATTCAGACAAAATATAACAGTGATAAAAATGGCTTTGACCTTTCCAATGTGTTTTTTATATGTGACCCTGGACAAAAAAAACAATCATAAGTAGCACAGGTGTATTTGTAGCAATAGCCAACAATACATATGAGCCAAGAATCATTAGGACAGTGTTTCCCAAACGTTTTCACCGTGCGGCCCCCCCTTGTGTACGGTGCATTCCTTCGCGGCCCCCCAAAGAAAATTTGTGACAAAAAACTGTTCTAAAACTCAACATTTAAAAAAAAACCATTAAATTATACAAAAAGTGGTGCTTTTGATTAGTAGCCTCATCTTTTAAGGTTTAATATAAAGAATTCATGATAAATTAATGTATTTTATAAAATGTCATAAAACTGGGGCCCCCCTGGTACCACCTTGCGGCCCCCAGTTTGAAAACCACTGCATTAGGATATTAAGTAAAGATCATGTTTCATAAAGATATTTTGTATGTTTCTTATCATAAATATATAAAAAATTAATTTATCATTACTAATATGTGTTGTTAAGGAATTCATTTTTGTCAACTTTAAAGGCAATTTTCTCACTTTTTTATATTTTTTCAGATTTTCAAATAGTTGTATCTTGTCCAAATATACTAACAAACCATACATCAAAGGAAAGATTATATATTCAGCTTTTAGATGTATAAATCATATATATTTCCAAGGAATTTTACCATTGTGACAGGTTTTGTGGTCCAGGGTCACATATTGTCACCGAAGACAAACAAACTTGAATAATTGAGTTCCTTTGACCATTTCTCTCCTTGTCTATTAAAGTCACCGTGAACACCTGACTTCCGAATTGTGGCGCATTTCCAAGTGATAGGTGTCATGATCAATGCTTTGTTTTTATTTGCAGGTTTTTAAAGGTGCCAAAGAATGCATTGAAAAAAATACACTGAAAAAACGAACTTTTTGGTGTAGTAATATTTATTAGATTAACTCTCATAATTTCTACATAATAATATTAACATTTATTGAGAACTAGATTTTCCTAAGTAAAATGATGATAAATACACAATTAATTTATGTAAAAAATGAACTGTGTGGGAATAGTAAGTCTTATTAGATATTTTCTTGTATTATTTAACTGTTTTATAGTCACTGCACATAGTCCTAAAATAATTAAGTAAATTTTAATCAAAAACTTTAGCAGATTCAAGTAAAAAAATCTTAGTTCATTTTACTTAAAAATATTAAATCCATTAAACTCAAAAATCTAAGTAAAATGTACTTACATTTATTTGCACATGTTGTAAGGAATACCCACAATTCTTTGTGCCTGAATATTTTTATTTTTTAAGCATTATCACAGAATAAGAACTGATAAGAACTTTACTTAAATATTTGATAAAGTGATGTCATAAAGGTTTAAGCTCTTATATTATTGATGTTGTTTTGTTGTAAATAATAATTTTGTGAAGCCACCGTTCAGGTGATCAGTGTTTCTGTACATGAACCCTGTTCAGAACATTGTATTGTAATTCTCTCCACAGTGCTGATAATGCATGTCAGAAACACATGTGAGTTTCTGTTCCGAATCAAGTTTATTCAATGACTGACTTGTTGTCAGTCATGAATTTTGTGTTATAATGCCATTTATAACACTAAAAATAACTAGGAATATGTTAAAGAAAATAACAAACAGAAAATATGATTTATTTAATATTATTAGGACAGCAATGCTTCAATTTTCAAAAAAACCTAATAGACTTTACCTAAACGATTAAAATAAATCTAACTTCTAAATAAAATAATTAGTAACATTTAATTAATTATTTAACATATGTTTTATCATGCAATTTTAAGTAAATTTTATTTGATTTTAGTAGGTAAATTTTACTTAAAAAAAGTTTGTGCAAATTGTTACGAGGATTTTTTTAAGTAAATTTTACAAGTTGTTTTTTTCAGTGTATGTTAAATTGTTCTCTGATATCTTCATAGAATGTATGTAAGTTTATTAAGTGTAAATATTATCCAGAGACTGTTTTACATGTCCATTTACAACCCTAGGATTTATCCCAAGAATTAAATGGTCTATTAGCCTATTACCTTATTTGAAAGGGTCATGAATAATAATGTTGAGCTCTGCTTTGATTGGCTGTTTCTCAGATGAGCTCTTTTAAGTAGTGACAATTTACTCAAACGTTGTTCTATATTGCTTGAAGATTTTCATGTTTTCTTAATAGCTGAAGCTGAGGAAAGATAAATAACACATAAGCCCTATTCGGACGGGATTAGTTTTACAGGGGGACCTCTGAGAAAATTGTGCTTCTCAGAGATCCTCTGTGTTTTTAATCCCGTCTGAATCGGCCATGTCTGTGTTTTTCTCTGACGACCTTCGTAAGAATTCCTGAGCAATTTACCTACTGTTTTTCGCCGAACTCAGAGGTCCTTTGAGAAATTTAATCCCGTCCGGATGCAAATGTCTGTGTTTGCCCGCAATATCTTTTGAAAACGAGGTTCATTTCGTATTTTGGCCAACGTGATCTGCCGTAAGGTCTTACTAATGCGCATATATTGTATTTCCTGAGTCCCATTCATTCAGATATGAATGTTTTTTTGCATTTGGCAAAATAAAATAATTAAATCAAGACAAGCTGAATATCATACACTGTTAAGACTGGCCACTGTAATATCAGTAACGTTATAAGAAACTCAACGTTCAAAGTTGTTCAACTTCGGAATGGTAATGTTAATTAATAAAGATAATACATTTTTATTAATCATTATTTCTTCATTTCTTTTGTGTTTATTATAAGCAGACAGTTATATAAAACATGTAGGCTAACGTTACTTTAGTAGGATTTGTATATTTTATTTTGATTTGTAAAAATTAAATTAATAAATTACATGTTCTGTCATAATTTTACATTTAAAGCAAAATATTAAACATTACAAACACGCGTATCCAGACCACGTGCTACTGCAACGCCCAAATGCATGAAACAGACACTCCCATCTCTGGAATAGCCTGCATCATTTTAATCCCATCCGAATCGGTACATAAAATCACAGACGTCCTGGGGGGCACGTTGAAACTCAAACGTCGTTTGGAAAACTAATCCCATCCGAATAGTGCTATAGATAGAGTTCTCTATACACTGAAAAAAATTATTCATTGAATTTAATCAATTTTTTTAAGGTAAGTGGTTGCAATCAATTTATTTAAGCTACATTTAAACAAAAGTTTTATATTATATTTTACTTTACTAATCTTTTTTGTTTAAAAGTAGCCTAAATAAATTGATTGCAACCACTTACCTTAAAAAAATGTATTAAATTCAACTAGATAGAAAAGTTTGTTGACAAACTTTATGTTGGCTTGCCAAAGCGTAGCCTGTACGTTTAAAAAGGTTTGACAGATGTATAGTTTAGTAGGCTATCTGGCTGTTAGTATGTTTAAGTATGAAGCTAGCCTGATTTAGCATGAAGCTAGCATGATTAGCCTGAAGCTAGCATGAAGCTAACATGGTTAACATGAAGCTAGCATCAAGTTAGCATGATTAGCATGAAGATAGCATGATGCTAACATGAAATAGCATGAAGCTAACATGATGCTAACATGAATAAGCATGAAGCTAACATGATGCTAACACGAATTAGCATGAAGCTAGCATGATGCTAACATGAATGAACATGAAGCTAGCATGATGCTAACATGAATTAGCATGAAGCTAACATGAATTAGCATGAAGCTAGCATGATGCTAACATGAATTAGCATGAAGCTAGCATGATGCTAACATGAATTAGCATGAAGCTAGCATGATGCTAATATGAATTAGCATGAAGCTAGCATGATGCTAGCATGATGCTAACATGAATTAGCATGAAGCTAGCATGATGCTAACATGAATTAGCATGAAGCTAGCATGATGCTAACATGAATTAGCATGAAGCTAGCATGATGCTAATATGAATTAGCATGAAGCTAGCATGATGCTAATATGAATTAGCATGAAGCTAGCATGATGCTAGCATGATGCTAACATGAATTAGCATGAAGCTAGCATGATGCTAACATGATTTAGCATGAAGCTAGCATGATGCTAACATGAATTAGTATGAAGTTAGCATGAAGCTAGCATGATGCTAACATGAATTAGCATGAAGCTAGCTTGATGCTAACATGAATTAGCATGATGTTAACATGAATTAGCATGAAGCTAGCATGATGCTAATATGAATTAACATGAAGCTAACATGATGCTAACATGAATTAGCATGAAGCTAGCATGATGCTAACATGAATTAACATGAAGCTAACGTGATGCTAACATGAAGCTAACATGATGTTAACATGAATTAGCATGAAGCTAGCATGATGTTAACATGAATTAGCATGAAGCTAACGTGAATTAGCATGAAGCTAGCATGATGCTAACATGAATTAGCATGAAGTTGGCATGTTGCTAACATTAATTAGCATGAAGCTAACATGATGCTAACATGAATAAGCATGAAGTTAGCAAGATTTATTATGAAATTAGCATGAAGCTAGCATGAAACTAGCATGAAGCTAGTATGACTTAGCATGAAACTAGCATAAGGCTAACATGACCAAAAGACCCAACCCCCATGTCTCTATGATGTTCGGATCCAGAGATATAAGGCTTTGTTTATTATGTTGCTAGGGTGCTCATATTTGGTTGCTAGGGGCGTGGCTTAATACCTCAATAAGAATCCTTAGAGACTGATTGGATGCCTGAGTAAAATGAGCCCACCCCCATGTCTCTGTGACACTGTGCTGCAAAGATATCCATCTGGGCATTTTATAATGGCAGTCTATGGGAGATGTTGCTAGGGTACCCAAAAATGGTTGCTAGGGGCGTGGCTTAACAGCTATGAGACGATCCAGAGAGACTGATTGGATGCCTGAGTAACATGAGCCCACCCCCATGTCTCTACGACACTCTAAAGTGAAGATATTCCATCTGGGACGCTTTTATTCCCTTATATGGGCACGTTCCTTGCCCCATTATAAGTCAATGGGGAAATTTGGGTGCCTCTTACACCCCAGGGGTGAGACTTACACCCCAATGTGATGTATGTTCTTACAGAGCCTGCCAGCCTCTTCAAATGTGGTAACCCACAAGTTTCTACAAATTTCTCGCTTGCAGCTATGACCCGTCAAAGTTTGTCGCAATGTTAAGTCAATGGAAAATTTGGGGTGTTTGAGCGCCCCGTTTAGGAATTCGGTAGGTCCCATCAGTTAGAAAAGATATAGCATAAATCTACGTACCAGTCTTAAAAGTTTTGTAAAGTTTTGTGGGTGTAGCTTGAAAGCTCTAGGAGGAGTTACTGTTAGAAAAAGTGTGGACCAGAATAATAATAATAATAATAATAACTAGATATTAAAGTTTGAAGACAAACTTTATGTTGGCTTGAAAAAGCGTAGCCTGAACGTTTAAAACAGTTTGACAGAAGTTTAGTTTAGTAGGCTGGCTGTTAGTATGTTTAAGTATGAAGGTAGCATGATTTAGCATGATGTTAACATGATAAGCATGGAGCTATCATGATGCTAGCATGATTAGCGTGAAGCTAGCATAATGTAAGCATGATTAGCATGATGTTAGCATGATTAGCATGAAGCTAGCATGATGCTAGCATGATTAGCATGAAACTAGCATGATGCTAGCATGATTAGCATGAAGCTAGCATGATGCTAGCATGATTAGCATGAAGCTAGCATGATGCTAGCATGATTAGCATGAAGCTAGCATGATGCTAGCATGATTAGCATGAAGCTAGCATGATATTAGCATGAAGCTAGCATGAAGCTAACATGATTAGCATGAAGCTAGCATGATGCTAGCATGATTAGCATGAAGCTAACACAATACTAGCATGATTAACATGAAGCTAGCACGATGTTAGCATGATTAGCATGAAGCTAGCACGATGCTAGCATGATTAGCATGAAGCTAGCACGATGCTAGCATGATTAGCATGAAGCTAGCATGAAGCTAGCATGATTAGCATGAAGCTAGCATGATGCTAGCATGATTAGCATGAAGCTAGCATGAAGCTAGCATGATGCTAGCATGATTAGCATGAAGCTAGCATGATGCTAACATGATTAGCATGATGTTAGCATGATTAGCATGAAGCTAGCACAATACTAGCATGATTAACATGAAGCTAGCACGATGTTAACATGATTAGCATGAAGCTAGCACGATGCTAGCATGATTAGCATGAAGCTAGCACGATGCTAGCATGATTAGCATGAAGCTAGCATGAAGCTAGCATGATTAGCATGAAGCTAGCATGATGCTAGCATGATTAGCATGAAGCTACCATGATGCTAACATGATTAGCATGAGGCTAGCATGAAGCTAGCATGATTAGCATGAAGTTAGCATGATTCTAGCATGATTAGCATGAAGTTAGCATGATCCTAGCATGATTAGCATGAAGCTAGCATGATGTTAGCATGATTAGCATGAAGCTAACATGATGCTAGCATGATTAGCATGAAGCTAGCATGATGCTAACATGATTAGCATGAAGATAGCATGATTCCAGCATGATTAGCATGAAGCTAGCATGATTCTAGCATGATTAGCATGAAGTTAGCATGATTCTAGCATGATTAGCATGAAGCTACCATGATGTTAGCATGATGAGCATGAAGCTAGCATGAGGCTAGCATGATTATCATGAAGTAAACATGAGGTTAGCATGATTAGCGTGAAGCTACCATGATTTAACATGAAGCTAGCATGATTAGCATGATGCTAGCATGATTAGCATGAAGCTACCATGAGGCTAGCATGATTAGTATGAAGTAAACATGAGGTTAGCATGAAGCTAACAAGATTTAACATGAAGTTAGCATGATTTATTATGAAATTAGCATAAAGCTAGCATGAAACTAGCATGAGGCTAGTATGACTTAGCATGACGCTAGCATGAAGCTAACATGACCCAAAGACCCAACCCCCATGTCTCTATGATGTTCAGACCCAGAGATATAAGGCTTTGTTTATTATGTTGCTAGGGTGCTCATATTTGGTTGCTAGGGGCGTGGCCTAATGCCTTAATAAGAATCCTATTAAGACTGATTGGATGCCTGAGTAAAATGAGCCCACCCTTATGTCTCTATGACACTCTGGTGTAAAGATATTTATCTGGGCTTTTTATAATGGTAGTCTATGGGAGATGTTGCTAGGGTACCCAAAATTGTTGCTAGGGGCGTGGCTTAATAGCTCTGGGGTGATCCTAATAGACTAATTGGATGACTGAGTAAAATGAACCCACCCCCATGTCTCTACGACACTCTAAAGTGAAGATATTGCATCTGGGACGCTTTTATTCCCTTATATGGGCATGTTTCCTGCCCCATTATAAGTCAATGGGAAATTTTGGGGGCCTCTTACACCCCAGGGGTACAGCTTACACCCCATTTTAATGTATGTTCTTATACAGCCTGTCAGCCTCCTTAAATGTGGTAAGCCACAAGTTTCTACAAGTTTCTCACTCGCAGCTAGGACCCGTCAAAGTTTGTCTCCATGTTAAGTAAATGGGAGTTTTGGGGTGTTTGAGCCCCCCGTTTAGGAATTCGGAAGGTCCCATCAGTTAGAAAAGATATAGCACACTAAGTCAGACCAGTCTTAAGGTCCGTGGAAAATTTGGTGCATGTAGCTTGAAAGCTCTAGGACGAGTTAGTGTCAGAAATTTTGGGGTGCTAAGAAGAATAATAATAACTAGATATTAAAGTTTGAAGACAAACTTTATGTTGGCTTGAAAAAGCGTAGCTTGAACGTTTAAAACGGTTTGACAGAAGTTTAGTTTAGTAGGCTATCTGGCTGTTAGAATGTTTAAGTATGAAGGTAACATGATTAGCATGAAGCTAGCATGATGCTAGCATGATTAACATGAAGTTAGCATGATGCTAGCATGATAAGCATGAAGCTAGCATGATGCTAGCATGATTAGCATGAAGCTAGCATGAAGCTAGCATGATTAGCATGAAGCTAGCATGATTACCATGAAGCTAGCATGATTAGCATGAAGCTAACATGATGCTAACATGATTAGCATGAAGCTAGCATGATGCTAGCATGATTAGCATGAAGCTAGCATGATGCTAGCATGATAAGCATGATGCTAGCATGATGCTAGCATGATTAGCATGAAGCTAGCATGATGCTAGAATGATTAGCATGAAGCTAACATGATGTTAGCATGATTAGCATGAAGCTAGCATGATGCTAGCATGATTAGCATGAAGCTAGCATGATGTTAGCATGATTAGCATGAAGCTAGCATGATGCTAGCATGATTAGCATGATGCTACCATGATAAACATGAAGCTAGCATGATGTTAGCATGATTAGCATGAAGCTAGCATGATGCTAGCATGATTAGCATGAAGCTAGCATGATGCTAGCATGATTAGCATGAAGCTAGCATGATGCTAGCATGATAAGCATGAAGCTAGCATGAAGCTAGCATGATTAGCATGAAGCTAGCATGATGCTAGCATGATTAGCATGAAGCTAGCATGATGATAGCATGATTAGCATGAAGTTAGCATAATGTTAGCATGATTAGCATGAAGCTAGCATGATTAGCATGAAGCTAGCATGATGCTAGCATGATTAGCATGAAGCTAGCATGATGTTAGCATGAAGCTAGCATGATTAGCATGAAGCTAGCATGATTTAACGTGAAGCTAGCATGATTAGCATGATGCTAACATGATTAGCATGAAGCTAGCACTATTTAACGTGAAGCTAACAAGATTTAACATGAAGCTAACACGATTTAGCATGAAGTTGGCAAGATATATTATGAAATTAGCATAAAGCTAGCATGAAACTAGCATGAAGCTAGTATGACTTAGCATGAAGCTAGCAAGAAGCTAACATGACCCAAAGACCCAACCCCCATGTCTCTATGATGTTCAGATCCAGAGATATAAGGCTTTGTTTGTTATGTTGCTAGGGTGCTCATATTTGGTTGCTAGGGGCGTGGCTTAATACCTCAATAAGAATCCTATTAAGACTGATTGGATGCCTGAGTAAAATGAGCCCACCTCTATGTCTCTATGACACTCCGGTGTAAAGATATCCATTTGGGCTTTTTATAATGGTAGTCTATGGGAGATGTTGCTAGGGTACCCAAAATTGTTGCTAGGGGCGTGGCTTAATAGCTCTGGGGGGATCCTAAGAGACTAATTGGATGACTGAGTAAAATGAGCCCAACCCCATGTCTCTACGACACTCTAAAGTGAAGATATTCCATCTGGGAAGCTTTTATTCCCTTATATGGGCATGTTTCCTGCCCCATTAAAAGTCAATGGGAATTTTTGGGGGCCTCTTACACCCCAGGGGTACAGCATACACCCCATTGTGATGTATGTTCTTACACAGCCTGTCAGCCTCCTTAAATGTGGTAAGCCACAAGTTTCTACAAGTTTCTCACTCGCAGCTATGACCCGTCAATGTTTGTCTCCATGTTAAGTCAATGGGAATTTTGGGGTGTTTGAGCGCCCCGTTTAGGAATTCGGAAGGTCCCATCAGTTAGAAAAGATATAGCACACTAAGTCAGACCAGTCTTAAGGTCTGTGGAAAATTTGGTGCATGTAGCTTGAAAGCTCTAGGACGAGTTAGTGTCAGAAATTTTGGTCTCAGAAAAAGAATAATAATAAAATATAAGTTTAATAGCAATAACAATATATTGGCTTTTTCAAAGCCAACATAATAATAAGTTTAAATACAATATCAGTATGTTGGCTTTTTCAAAGCCAACATAATAAGCTTAGATCGAAGAACAGTATGTTGGCTTTGTCAAGCCAACATAATGAATCTTTTTTTTCAGTGTAGAGCTCTGCCTATAAAGATACCCTCTTATCTTATGTCACTCCCCATAAAGGTTGTCTCTTTAAAGATTGGTGAAACTTTATGCTGAAAGTGACTATGGCACTCATGCTGTTGCTTATATAGCAAATTATTTTCTTTGCTTTTTGCATAAAAGCGTCTGCTTAATACCTAAATGTACAGTAATATACAGTTAGACCGTTACTATATTGACGGTTTCATCAGGAAGAACATAATCAAAGGCTTTTGTGGATTAACTTCCTGTATACTTCCACATAGAATCAATAACAACAGAGTCCTTTTACAGTAGTTTATTTCTGGTATAAGGGAAATAAATGACAAGTAAATTACCTTTTTTCATATATTATATTTAACGTGTATCAACTATAACACAGAGTTAACATTACTGCAAAATTAATGTATACAATGTAAGCTACAGGTCCTTGAATTCTTGCCTGGGTGCGCATCTCTCCGCACAGTTGTGATCCATGCCTGTCATCTCCGCTCGGCTTTAGCAAACCAAAACATATTATTTTTGACAAGATATTTGTTTCAGAGATCAGTCACTAGCCAGACTGATGAATAAATACAGACCGGAAGGTCACTTCGGCTCAGGCATGTAAACACGACAATGTGCGTGCGAGCGTCCGATGAAACCGTCTATAGCATAGTTAGACAACTAATCAATACTTTAATTTTATCATATAGCATTTTATTTTTAAAATTAAAGGTGGAGTTCACAATGTTTGAAAGCCAATGTTGATATTTGAAATCACCTAAACAAACCCCTACCCCAATAGAATCTGGACCTTCTTTTAAAAGACCCGCCCCACACATAGGCAACCCGGCAAGGATGTCGGTTAGTAGACACGCTTCTTACTGCTGATTGGCTATAAGTGTGTATTGGTAGTCGGCCCGTCTTTTTTTCCAAAGTGTTTTTCAAAAATTGTGAACTTCGCCTTTAATTATCTTGAAAAACTCAATACAAGATTTACAGTACAAGAAAGATTTTGTATGTATTATACTAACAATAATATATATATTTTTAAATATTAAGTTTATTATGGTTTTCAAAAAAAATGAAATTATTCATTACATTCACGCTTTGCTACACAGCAAATTCACCAGTGTAAAATGTACACTCCTGGTGTAGGTCTGGTGGTACCCATATAAACACCAGCAGTGTAGATTTAACACTGGTGATTTTGCTGTGATAGATGCTTTTGTCTTAAGCGACTTCCAGTGCATTGCAAGGTATACATTTTGTCAGTATGTTTGTTTTTGCTGAATGAACCCACAACCTATTGCGCAGCTAACGCAATGCTATACCACTGAGCTACAGAAACAGTAAACATCTTGATAGTCTGTTAAATTCATGAGCACACACTGCAGCAGTCACTAGATTTTCTGGTCAGGTTATAAATGGAAAGACTACCAAATGAACTGCATGCGCTTCCCAGGTAAATATTTATGAATGGCTAGAAACAGCAGAAGGTTTGTTGGGACTTCACCCAAGTATGAATCCCCTTTTGGATGCACATGCACACTGAACGTTCAGCCGATAGAGTAAGAGTGTGGAAGAGAAATACTAAAGGGCTGTATTCTGTATTTCTCCCCATAATAAAATCTACCCGACTGCTTTTGGGGATTGTCAGCTGTAGCCATGGCCAAGTCTCTGATACTCTTATTGGTGATATGCTTCATCTTTCTTCGGTTTGGACGTGGCACTGCCTCCCGCACCAAAAAGGCTGTTCCAGCTGTACAGAAAGGTACTGTATTTTTTGAGTCACATTCTTCATTTTCCGGTCGCATGGCTCCATAAAAAACCTTTTACATCCAACCTTTCAGTTTCACAAAAGATGCGAGAAAGAAATTGAATGAAATTGAAGGTTGAATGAAAAAAATTTTTCTATGGCATTACCACTTTGGCAACCCCATTAAATGTGACCCTGGACAAAAAAAAACAATCATAAGTAGCATGGCATATTTGTAGCGATATCCAAAAATAAATTATAGATTTTTTTATGCCAAAAAAATCATTAGAATAGTAGAAAAAAATCATGTTCCATGAAGACATTTGGTAAATGTCCTACCGTAAATATATCAAAAATGTATTTATTATTAGTAAAATGAGTTGCTAAGGACTTTATTTGGACAACTTTAAAGGCAATTTTCTCAATATTTCGATTTTTTGCACCATCAAATTATACAGATTTCCAAACCAAATATTGTCCTATCCTAACAAACCACCCATCAATGGAAAGCCTATTCAGTTTTTTAGGTAATGTATAAATCTCAATTTCAAAACATTGACCCGTATGACTGGTTTTGTGGTCCAGGGTCACAAATGTTTGTTGTCTTGATTTAATCTCTGGTCTGATGTTTGTCTGTTACAGAAGAAGATGACATAAGGACACAGATTGACAAAATATGGCAGGAAATTAACTCTTTAAAAGAGATGCAGGCACTTCAAACAGGTAGATGAGAAAATTATTTTGTCTGAACAAAAAAGCTTGTCATACTTATACCAGAGATTTTTATTTTCATAAGATAAAGTCTTTGGTGTAAGATCACGGTGTAAGTCCCCTGGGCACAAACCTTCAGACGCTTCTTAAAATTACATGTAGTTTAAAACAACAAGGGCGACCTTGGCTAAACAAACTTAAGAAATGCTCATTTTGGTACATCATAAAGTGATAGTTCACAGTATAATGAAATTTCTGTCACCATTTGCTCACCTTCAAGCAGTTCCAGACCTGTATACATTTCTTTTTTCTGCTAAATACAAATGTAGCAGATCTGGGGCACCATTGATTTCCATAGGAAATAATATACTATGGACGTGAATGGTGCCCCAGTTCTGTTTGGTTATTAACATTTTCAAAGTATCTTCATTTGTGTTCAGCAGAACAAAGAAATGCAAAAACTTTGAAAAAAGAATGACTGTAAATCCATATATGTACACATCTGTATCTTTTCAGTTTGCTTGCGTGGCATTAAAGCCCACAGGAAGTGTTACCTGATTTCTGAACGGACCAAACATTACCATGAGGCGAACGAGGACTGCATCGCACAGGGAGGAACCCTGGCTATTCCCCGGGACATCAACGAAAACGATGAAGTGAGAGATTACGCCAAACGCAGCTCGCCCGGATCCAAAGATTTCTGGATAGGCATTACAGATATAGTAAAGGAGGGCCAGTATGTAGATGTGAACAGTCAGCCTGTCGCTTTCTTTCACTGGGATCGCTCTAAAAAAGAGCCAACCGGAGGAAAGAGAGAGAGTTGTGTCGCTCTTTCATTGGCAGCACAGGGAAAGTGGCATGACGAGGTTTGTCGCAGCCAAAAGAAATATGTGTGTGAATACCTGATACCATGATGATGTGTATAACAGCACACATGCTGTAAAGTTATAAAGACAGCCTGTTAATGAAGCTGGTCAATAAATGTACATCATTGGTAATTTATAATCTGTCTTCTTTATTTGTAATGTTTGTATATATTAGTGCCATTGTTTTGTCTAAAGATGCACACCAGTATTGGGTTTTTTTGTTTGAAAAAATTACTTAAAGGTGCAGTGTGTAAATTTTAGTGGCATCTAGTGGTGAGGTTGCGAATTGCAACAAACGGCTTAGTCCACAGCTGACCTCTCGCTTTTGAAACGCATAGAGAAGCTACGGTAGCCGCCACCAGACAAACATGTCATCGTCTGTGACAACTTAGTAAAAAAATTGTCCGTTAAGGGCTTCTTTAGAAAAATGGTGGCACAAAATGGCGACTTCCATTTAAGGGGACGCCCGGTGTATGTAGATATAAAGGTCTCATTCTAAGGTAATAAACACATAACGGTTCATAATGAAAGTTTTTTTACACCCCTAATAATACAGTTATGTATTTTATTTTGCATTTCTGTCAAGAGATCCTGCTAAAAGTTACACACTGCACCTTTAAATGTCCTAATCTAAACCATGGCCGGGAAACCCCGATAGATTTTATATAATCTGATATCATGGTACCACTACAATACTTTCTTGTAAGGTAAATCTTTCTAAATAATTAGGGCTTTATTTTCCCATCAACATAAAAGTTAAAACCACAATAATATTAATAAAAAGCATGTGTATTTTTATGTATTTATTCTTAAAGGGATAGTTCACCTAAAAATTCTGTCATCATTTACTCACTCTCATGTTGTTACAAACCTGTATAAATGTCTTTGTTCTGATTAACCTGAAGGAAGATTTTTGAGGAATGTTTGTAATCAAACTGTTTGTGAGCCCCATTTACTTCCATAGTACTCTTTATTCCTATGGTAGTGAATGGGGCTGAATAGCGGTCAGACACAGATATAGCCTTTATTATTGCAAGAATGATACAGATATTAAGGGATTTTACAGAGTGTGAACAAGAAACCCTTAAAATTATGGAAAAGTGTTAAGAAATTTGTTTATGTGAATAAATTAGGTGGTTTCTTCTTGCAGTAAGATAAATTACAATATACAGATAAATTGAAAATCTCAGGTAAAAATAAAATTGGGATTGTTGAAGGGATATTAGGCAGTAGCTTATATTGTACTTTATTTTTGTTGCAAAAATAATCGGTGAAGCGACGAATGTCGGAAGTGACGCAGCCTGATGTGAAGTCTCGCGAAAGTGCGATGCGGCCATTTTTCCTCCATTGATTGCTGTTTGTGCTTGCAGTCCAAACAGACAGAAAGTAACACACATTAAAGTGGATTTCAAGTTATTTTGCACCAAACATTGGCTTTGATATCGACTCGTTTTGGCTGACATGCTCATAATGTTTTCGCGAGGCGACTTGCAGAGCTCGTGTTGACAGGATCTCGGCTGGAGGATCAAATGGAAATGGTGCCCAGCGAAGAAAATCAGCTTGTGGCCAGAGAGGTGAGATTGTCGGGGTTTATTATCAAACACAAAACCATACCATCAGTTTCTATAAAGCACGCCTAATAAACAGAGACTTGTGTCTAAACGAAAGCAGCGCGAGGCTGGGAAAGTGCGCATCAGGACTCGGCTCAACCGTTAGCATGAGAATGTTAGCAACAGCTTGGCTAACTATTAGTCAACAAGTTCTTTATTATGGTTTAATATGTGAATAAATCATTTATTCTGATGGTTGTTTTAGTGGAGAGACTAGATAGGGTGTTGTCATTTTTGCTGTGTGACTGTAAACTTTCTCAAAGCTTGTCAACTATCACGCAAGAATGAGTTTAGGGGGTGCTAAACTGTGCGCCATAGTTTGTGTGTTAGCATAAATGACACAGAACTGATTTAGATTGAATCCACTACTTCACATTATTCGTGGACGTGATTCGAATTAGTCGCACTAAATCTGATTTATTTCACATTTTTGCTATTCAAAACAGTCGATTGATATTTTAATACTTTCGTGTAGAGAGATAAATAAGGATTTAAGCTATGGGCATAATAGCCGTCATGCTAAATAGTAAATAATAACGTTTTAGTCATCATTATACAGTTATTTGTAATAATATGAGTTGGGTAGGTCTGTGATTTATTTTTTCATATAGGTGGAAAGATTATGTGTTACAAAAGGTGTAAGTGTTTACATCCAAGAATGATTTCTCATCTGTAGTGATAGAATGTTATCAAGTTGTAATAGCCTAACCATAATACCACATTGCTCAGAAAACATATTGAATATTTAAAGCAGAGGCTTATTCAGATTAAATCCACTTCATGTCTTTGTAGATAAATCTTGATAATCTTGTTTTATTATTTTTGCTTAAAGTTTGCGAGATCCATATAGAGCATCTGGTTTACTATTTTGGGCTGTGTATTGACATTCATTAGCCTTAATTTTAAATGGCACAGACTGTACATTGATCATCCAAGCAGTTAAAAAATTGGATGATCAAAGTTAACATAATACAAGTTAAATATTAACATGACTGTAGTTTGATCTGTTTTTATATTTGGAAAGATCCCAAAGTGAAAGCAGTGATACTTGTAAATGTTAAGAGGAAGCAAACGTATAAAATAAGAATGATCAAAACACTTTGACCTGGGATTGTGATCGGTTATCAATGTATTCACAGTCTGTTTACTAAACTGTTTGAGATTTCATTCATTTTTTTAGACAACCAATAAGATTTTTTGTCCTTTGTGATCCTATAAATTGGGCTGCAGGATTAACATGACCTTTGATGGCTCAATGTCATTTACCTCCTTGTGAATCTCTTTTTTTTTAAAGGGGTAGTTCACCCAAAAATAAAAATTCAGTCATCATTTACTCACTCTCATGTTGTTACATACCTGTAAACATTTCTTTGATCTGATAAACACGAAGGAAGATATTTAAAAGGAATGTTTGTAACCAAACCGATCATGAGCCCCATTCACTTCCATAGTAGGAAAAAGAATACTATGGAGTAGGGAGGCATAACGATTAATTGCGATTAATATATGTGTGTGAACTGTGTATAATAAATTTGTATAGATAAATACACACACATGCATGTATATATTTAAGAAATGTTTACATGTGTATATACATTCGCATATTTATGTATAATTTATATTATATAAATATAAATACTTATATATTTTAGTGCTGCCACTAACGACTAATTTTCTAACGACTAATCTTTCGACTAACTTTTCGAATAGTCGACTATTCGTAACGACTAATTAAAAAAACTCAAGTGTTTGTTATTTCATTGTGTCCATTTTATTTTGAACCCACCGGTGTCATAAACAATATGAATAACTTAAATGTTACCAAATAAAAAATTACAATGTAAACAATATAAATAATAATAAAAACTTCCAGTGCAAAGTAGATGCTTAACAGAAATATGAAATGTTTCACTTCTACTCTTTGATCTTATGTTGCATTTTAACACAACTGAATGGTTACATATTATCTGTTCTGTTGTAGCCTATAAACTAGTGACTAAACATGACCCATCACCTTGTTTTTTATCCAACCAGCTGTTCCTTTAACTGCTGCTAAAATCCTGATTTAGATATGCAAAAATCACCATACATTTACATTGTAGCTTAACTGCTGTTGCTCTTCTCATAATTGTTGTTGTGTTTTGAGCCATTTCTTGATTTTAAATGCGAGTGATATAGCACAGACAATTCGGTGCAAATTCAGAAATATAAGAGAATACACTGTTGTTGTTACATAGACTACAGAACACGGCATACAGCATCATAGGGAGGGAGAAAGCTCGAAAACAGACTACTGCTAATCTTTCTTCAAGTCATGTTAACTCGATCAGTCGTCTTTGTCAGAGACATCTGTGAATGTTGACGTTTACGCAAAAAAGAAAGTACATTAAAAACACTGCCACCTTTTCACTGTCACGTAAGAGAGAGGCGCGCGCGGTCGAGGCGCTGCAAGCAACATGTGATAGAGAGAGAGAGAGAGAGAGAGAGAGAGAGAGAGAGAGACGCGCTGAACACTCGCAACAATGAATTGAGCCGTTTAAAATAGTAAAATAAAAATGTAAATGGGAATCATGAAAAATCTAACGTTATTTGTTGCGTCCAGTGTTGATTCCGTGGCGGAATCACGAGCAAACACTGATAGCCTTTAACATCCAAAGACAGAGTCATTGTACTTCTCAAAAGAGTTAATAAAACAGTAAGTTACTGACTAGCTCGCCGTTTCATTAATAATCATATAACAGTTACTTACGTTGTCCTATTCTCTGTGGGTGTATCGTCAATAACTCCCGAGTGTTTTCGTTTGAGATGCTCGTGCATTGTCGTTGTGCTCCTGTGATAAGCCAGCGACGTTTGGCACGGTGTGACAGACCACTCTTTTATCACAACTTGGCTTAAAATACTTTCATACTTCGGAAGCTTTCCGACTTATAATTCCATAGACTTACCTGCCACCGCCAATTTTTCAAAATGAAAGCAGTGAAGGCAGGGGGAGAGGGAAGAAAGATGATAGCGTAGCAGATTAACCAGCAGGGCGCGCACAGCGCACAGACTGGTGTGGAGGTGAATTAAATTGAGCCATTTGAGACATGAGACAGAATTACAGTGGGCCGTTTGAGACGGAAAAAAATAAATATGCGACTCCTCGACTAAAAAAATTGCCGTCGACAAATTTTCATCGTCGATTACGTCGACTACGTCGACTATTCGCGGCAGCACTAATATATTTTTTTTTTCTTAAAATTTTACATGCATGTGTGCATTTTTATAAATACATAATTGTTATACACAGTTCACACACATATATGATGTAAACTAAACCTTTAATTTTGCTATAGATTAATCACGATTAATCGTTATGCATCCCTACTATGGAAGTAAATGGGGCTCATGAATGGTTTGGTTCAGTGCTTTAATTTGGCCGGAACGCACCGGTACTCAGTACCGCCACTTCTAAAAATAGCTCTTGAGCGTACCACCACCTCTCCCTGAGCCCAGAATGTGCTTTTAGCGTACCGGAACGCTCATTTGCACATCTGTTTAAATCAGAGGTTTTAATCCTTTGGCTGCGCTGGCGCTTTTCAGAGCACTCTTCACAATGTACACTTCCTAATTCGTCCCACCGAGAGCAGAGACTACATTACCCATACACCCTTGAGTTTACAAGTTAAAAGCGCATGCATCGCCTTTGCTGTCAGTCAGCCTCAACGTGGTGTGGAGAGGTGTGACTCATACCCGTCAAGTATCCCGTTTTGGCCGGGAAAGTCCCGTATTTTACCCTTCTTTCCCGGCGTCCTCCTGTATTAGTATTTTCCCTTAAATCTCCCGTATTTTATCTTCCGTAATTTCGCACGCAAAGGTTGTGATCTATAAAAAGATCCTAAAGATCGCTAAAGATCCACTGATTCCGCTAATCCACTTCGTGTCTTCCCGCCCGCTCCGCAGCATCTCTGTGTGCACTCTCTGCCTGGACGACAGTTTCTGATGTTCGTTGCATTAACAGGTAGATTTATTACATTATATCAGCTGTTAAACCGCAGAATTACTCATTTGGAAGTTTGTTTATGTATTTGTAAAATGTAAAAGTGCTAACAACTTAGCAAGCAAACAACAACAAAATATCCACATTCTTACTATTATCGCTTGTCTAATGGATTTAATGTTCCCGATCAGATCTAAGTTAATATAAACACTAAATTTGCTGTTGTTGGCACACTTTGTAGGCAAAAATACAAAAAAACACAAATGGCTTCACAAAACAAAGACGGCAAGGGAGGCTGCTTCTAAAGGCAGTTCAACATTGCAAACATGGATTCAAAGATCCATCAAGCCAGCAGGTAAATCATATTGAATATTTTTTGTCACACTTTAATTCTTGTTATTATATTTCCCATTATAATCACTTGTCTAAGTTGATGCTAGTAATATAACTAATAGTACCACCCCCTTTGGTGCCCTTTTTGGTTTGGGACACTGCCCAACGAAAATTCAATGAATTTGAACGACGTGCACAGTAGTTTTACCACCCGCAAAATGGAAAACAATGGGAAAAAATAAAATGATGACTTTCTAGTTTTAAATGGCCAGTATTTTGTTATTCTTGAACCCATAGACATGGTCTTGGTGTCATTTTAAAGTTTTTGTTTTTAAGCTCTTTCTATCTGAACAACTAGTTTTAGCATTTGACCATGCTGAAAATGTTACTTATATATCTACCTTTTGCCCATTTCATGTCTGTTCAATAGCTATTTTTAGATCAAGCAAATCCACAAACTTATATAAGGATTTATTATTTTTTACAAGCTCGTCTGTTGACTGCTGAATATAAAACCCCTTCAATATAGAAGTCCAGTCAGCAAAAAAAAAGAAAAGAAAAATAGAGTACTGGCACTTCTTTTGGGCCACTTAAAGCACTGGTTTGGTTACAAACATTCCTCAAAATATCTAATTTTTTGTGTTCAGCAGAGAAAAAGAAATGTATTCAGGTTTGTTACAACATGAGAGTGAGAGAACGATGACAGAATATTCATTTTTGGGTGAACTATCCCTTTAAATTGTGCCATTGACATTTTCATAGTTGTTTTTCTCTGGTGCCACCAGATTACCTTCAAAGCAACCTGGGCCTTTTGCTTTACAGCTGTGCCAGTGTTTAGAGAAGTTGGCTGCTATCACAAGGGTTACCATGATACCACCTTAACCACAATACCCTTGTGCAAAGCCATTATCTCCAAAGACACCATCTTTAAAGTTTGAGTATTGTAATTCACATCGAGTCCCTGTGGCTGCACTTTATTGTCACATAGACTTTAATCTTACCTGGATAGGCTATTAGTAATGAAGGCCATGAAGTATAAGCTTTGTTAAGAATGCTGCTTTAGCTATTATTTCACATGAGGTTGCATATTACCTACTACCTCTCTCTGGATCTCAGCCCACATTCACCATCCCCAAGATCTGATCCTTTTGATGCTGAAAGGAGAGGCCTGAAGAGCAACTACCGGTCCCCAGTGTTAGATAAAACAGATGTTTAGCATTCTCACAAGCAGGAAGAAGAAACATAAAAGCTGTTGAGAGTTACAATAGCTATGGATTGTCTTTTATTGGTCGAAAGCAGTTCATGCGGATCTATTATGATGCAGGATTTTGGGGTCTGCTGGTTGTTTCAAAGGACCACCTGCTAATCTGTAATTAAGCAGAAGGCTTGAGGTTTGAGTTGTACCCAGCATTGTGTGGTACTTTTTTACCTTTGTATTAAGCATTGGCCATTATTCCACAAACTGTATTGTATGCATACACCTATAGGGCTATAATACTAAAGCTAAACCTTAAAGTCTTCTGTTTATTTAACTGTAAGTTTACATTTAATTTTGTATGAAGTCTAAATACTTTTTTTAAAAATATTATATTGTTTATATTGTTTATTTTCTAACGTAGAAGTAAGTTAAGGGACCTATTTCACTCTTTTGTGCGAGACGTCCGTTTCAATAGCCAGCCGGTAGAAAACAGTGTAGTGGGAGCACGCATAAAACATGATTTAAACAGTTAAAGGAACAGTATGTAGGATTGTGGCCAAAACTGGTACTGCAATCACAACACTTGTGGCTAAAACTGGTAGTGCAATCAGACAACTGGTGGCCAATACACAACATGACAACATAAACATCACTTGAGGGCTGCAACTCCACTTTTTAAATGACAATATCCTGGCCGGACCACTGTTGTGAGTGATATAAGTATTTGAAATGAAAATGATTTCTTAATGTCTAGTGACATATTAGGGCCATTTTATGATTAATTAATATAAATTTCTTACATACTGTTTCTTTAATATTTACTACACCTGCCATGTATAAACCAGTGTGAGGATGAAATTAAGAAGTGGCTTGATATATGAAAGATATTCAATCATTTCATGTTGTTGCTACGGTGCTGACGGGTCTTCAATGCGCAAATATAAAAGCACAGAGACATACAAGTATCTTTACAATGGGAAAGTCAGTCGAGTGTTTGTACATGGAATAGACCAAGACTTTGTGTTTTTAACCTTTTCAGGCCATGGTTTAAAATTGGGATGTTAACAATTAATCGATCTTCGATTAATTGTCGATAAGAATTAAATCGATAAAAATTAACGATTGTCGACAAAGCAAGCACGTGTGTCCGGCGCCTGCGCAAAGCACATACACAGCTGGTGAAAAAATTAAACAAGCGCAAAGAAGTTAAACTAGCCATGATCACAACGATGCTTGATGCCAAACACTCACTTGGGCTTTATAACCTCATTCGAGACGAGGCTGGCTGCTAACGCAACGAAATGGCATCCGCAGTGGATCTGAGAGGTTCCGATGCCGAAAATCTAAACACAGTTAGGATACTGAAAGCAAAGACCCTCTTCAGGGAAGCCTGCAAGATTAGCATAACAACGCTGCTAACGCTGCTTTACACAGGGAAGGAGACCAGAAGCCGTTTTTAATAAACAGATAAAATGTAAAACTTACATTCTGGCAAGAAACTGTTAAATGTAAACTGTAACTGACTGTCGTTACACTCTGAACTCCCGCAACATATATCATTGATCATCATCATTACTGGCTGATGCGCTACACGCTAAACGGATTTTCTAATGGAAGGTTGAAGTCTTCATAATAAGCATCTTTGCTGAAAGTACGCCGCAGGTCTAAAGCTGAGGTGACGACGGGAAAAATGCCCTTTGTGTGCTTCTTGGATATAATTACAACAAGTGATGTATCAACGACTCAGAAAGCAAGGTGAACAACTAGAAAAATAACACTTGATGATAATGAAAACTTATTTTGTCATGGACGCACGGACTTTCATCCGACTGTGCGGAGTGCTCGTTATGAGGCGGAGTTTACTGTGTCTATTAGTCATTATATTTCATTACGAGATTCAATTGATGATTTTTATCAAAACACCAACTACATTGACTCATTTTACAATCCCACTAGCATGTTATTTAGACAAAATAAAAACTTTTAATTTGCGTGAGGAAGCTGGCATTTTTACGCACACTTTTATGTCATTGGCTATATGTCACTGCTGTAATGGCTTATTGCAGTATTACTGTTAACGATTATTCGATTGATTGATCGTTAATTTAAATGATCATCGAATATGGGAAAATGCATATTTTGACATCCCTAGTTTAAAATGTCACAACTGTCCCTCTAGTGTGAGGTTTTTTCAAACAGCAATTTTTAATCAAGTTTTTATGGCGACACATTAAGCTTCACGCGGTCCGACAGTCAGCAACATCTTTCTCATTCAACACATTGTAAGTTGAACAAGCCATAATAAACATATTAAACTATTACATGTATTTAGTATTGTTGTTCGCTTTATTAAAATACTATTACATCGCTTCCTGCGCACTACACTGGAGACATGAGCTTATGAAATGATTTGCTTAACTAATAAGCCATTTATGTCATATATATTCTGTACTGTAATCACATTTTGTAATAATAATATATGTTATAATATAATAAATAAATCAGCATATTTTTATCAGCATAATATTAGTTGAACAATTATTGTTTTTATTGTTTACCTGCAGTGTCTGTGAAAGGTTTTACTGGATGGATGTGTGCATACAGATAATGGGTGCACATGCGCCACATACACATTCGGCTCTTGTGCATGTATTATGGTTAAAACAAATGTTTTGTAAAGATTTACTGCATTCCTACCAGCTTTAATGGCAACCACTAACTGCGCAAATTATGCTGGTCTTTCTAGGTTTCATAATGAACATTAACAAGCCAGTCAAAACGGCTCACTCATTTTTCTTGCAATACGAATTAGCTGTAGTGACTCACCGGAGGTCTTACTCAAAGATGGCGGCGCCCACATTTACATAAAAAATAAGGTGGATTGGAGGAGGCTTCATAGACTTGGCAAATTCATTTGTTTAAAAGTTTGTATGTACAGACGTTCGTTGGGGCATTTTTTGCTGTTTATCCCAAGGCTTTTTTTTAACATCAATAGCGTTATTGAATTTATACCGTACCGTCCGAAATATAGAAGTATTCCACAGATAGAAATATGTGCTTTAAGCAACAGCCTCTGGTGGAACGGCAACAGCATTCTGGCCTTGTATTGCGCATGCACGACTTTAACTGCTACTTTGCGACGTTCTACTGTAACTGTCTACTACGGGAGAACAGCTTTTTTCCGTAGTCACTACAACGTGAGAGATTATGTAAATAAATGTTATGTTTTATGGCATATGACATTGTAATTGCATCAGTTTATGATTGTACCACAAGTCTTTTTTATAATATGTGTGAAAATGTTTTAAATTTAAGCTAATTTTAACGATTTTTAAGTATAATTCAACGTTTTCAAGTATTGCTTAAATCTAGGTTTTTAGACTTCTGACAAAAGAATGTCAAAAATTTTTTGACTTTTTTGTATCTCAATAAATTAATTAATGCAGGGTTGCGCTGTCCTGTTAACGGTGGGTTGCGTAGTGATTTTTAAGTTATTGGCCGTTCCATTCCCCGCTGTTGCTTAAAGTACCTAATGTTGGCCTTATCGTCCAGCCCTACATACACACCATATGTCTTTTTTTGTGGTAAAGGTTACTAAATTTAGGGTATTTCCGTGGATGTGATTTTTCACAAGAAAGCAGCATGGTATAATTACCCAAGTTCCCTTAATTACAACACAATCTGGCAAACGGATTAATCAGCCTGGTCTCTTTAATTATGATATTTAGTATTATGTGGGTAATATATTATATAATTGCATATATATATATATATATATATATATATATATATATATATATATATATATATATATATATAATTTTAATAGTTTGGTACTCATTGGCCACAACAAAATTATTTTTTCTTTAAAAAGTCACGTATAGCTAAATATCATGATTTCTTGTTCGAATTGGTCACTGTCAATTCTGCAAAGCTTGATTTATAGTTTGATTGACGTGGGCGTCAGTCTACGCAGAGTCGATGTGCATGATCTCTGACTCTAGAAACACGTTAAAGCGTGATCACGGGCAGTGAAGCATGAAGTTGTGTGTCATTTTAAGTATTTGCACACAGCTGTCACGATTGTGCTTTGCTGTGTAGCGCTGTGAAAATGACTGTAGTAAGACTGAAATCTGAGAAGTGGAGCACCATTTCATTTGGGTTTATAGTTTTGGTCATACCTTTTATAGGCAGCTGAAATTGTGGTGCATCATATATAACCATTAGATTAGAAAAATGAATGACACCAAATGTACTTGCAATTATAAAATCACCCATATAAATGGGTTTTGGTTTAGGCCTGGGCTAAAGCAGTTAATTAGTAAAGGAATTGTATGCAAAGAAATTTTATTTCATGATTGTGTCGAACAATAAAACGATCTATTTGTGTATGTAAAATACCAACAGGATTGTTTGAGGGAAAGGCGAGGAAAGATGTGCTGTGATAAATACCCGCTGCTCGAGTACAGTTTCATGCAAGCACCTAACAATATTATCCCCGATAAAAATACCCTCTAATCTGATATTAACCCTCCTCGTGTTGACATCTGTGTCTTTTACAGTGGTGTCTTTACTTTTGTTGTGATAAATCTTCAGCATTTCCCCGTGTGTTGACCTGAGATATCAGACATGTTGATGGTCAGCATTGATTATATTTTGTTGTTTTGTCATCAGGGTATTTTTTGGAGTTCCAGGCAGAATATGTTTGATGAGATGCAGAAGAGGTTCAAGCAGGTAGCTCTGTGTGTGTGTGTGTATTGCACGCATTTGCAGCATGCTGCTTTGTTTGACACTAACCAATGAGATGACCGTAAGAATTAGCTGGTTAGATGGAAATCATTATAAGATTACCATCAATTGGGTTGAGATGACATTTTTGACACTTGTTTTTATATAAATACAAGAAGTTACATTTCAGCTTTCAAGCTGATTATTTAGGTCTGCTGAAATGTTGCCTGCTCCTGTTGTTTGAAATTTAGGAGGGGTTGATGACATCAGCATTAAACAAATAATTACATTTTTTAAAGGTGTGTTGTGTAACTTTTAGAAGGATCCATTGACAGAAATGCAATATGATACACATACCGGTAACTATATTTTTAGTGGTTTATGAAGACCTTACATAATAAACTGTATTTTTAGTGCCTTACAATGAGCCATTTTTTTTATCTCCATACGTCGTGGGTCCCCTTACATATAAGTCACCGTCATGTTTCTACAGCAGCCCTAAATGGACAAACCGCTCTACAGAGCGTGATTCTTCCCTATGTTGACTCGGACGACGACATGTTTGTCCTGTGGCGGCTGCCATATGCGTTATAAAGGTCCTGTTTCTCCTGATCCCATTTTTCAAACTTTTTTAGTGAGTTATGATGTTGATGTTATATCATAAATAATACCTGCAAAGTTATAAAGCTCAAAGTTCAATCCCAGGCGATATATTTTCGCGCGTAGTTGGATGCTTGAACATTTTGAATTTACTCGCTTCATTTGCGTGTGAAATTCTAGTCATTCGAGACATTCACGCGGAAATTTGCGTCATGGGAGGGGCTTCTGCAACTCTGCTCGCTCCCTGTAAGCACGCCACTACTAGAGCAAGCTCCTGATTGGGTAACATGCCATGAATATCTCCCAAAGTTCAGATTTTTTAACTCACGCATTTCCCGCGGCAACGCTCAATTCGCACAGAACGCGCGTGGTGTGAATGCCACATTACCCCCCATTCAGACAGCCAGCGACCAGCAGTAGCAGAGCAACGAGATCTCATTCATTTAAATGGAAACCGGGCGACTTCCGGTGGCACGAGCGAAAGTGACCGTTGGCGACCGTATGGGCGTGTTCAGCGACGCGAGAAAGTTACGAAAAGTTTAACTTTATGCAAATGTAGAGCGAATTTCGGAAGCGACTACCAATGAGAACGAAGGAGTGGAGTTCACGTCATCCTTCTCTCGTCAGTTACTGGCGTAGATGGTACTCATTTGTTTATGACAAGCAGATTTTGAAACGCCTCATTGAAAGAGACGGGCGACACACAGCGATGACATCGCTGGCTGTCTGAATGTGGCGTTAGAGTTTGTGGCTCCGCCCACAGGAATACATCAGTTGCCAACTAAGCTCAAACGACACTGCTAAGCTGCTATCGAATCACAACACACTAAGCAAACTACACAATCAAAAATCTTGACGTTTTTCTGAAGGAGGGACTTCATAGAACAAGGAAGACATCAGCCCATTTTTAGAACAGCGAAAACATCGCTATAGAGAAGTAAATAAAAAAAATACTGTTTTTTTACACACAAAACATGAACACATGTTATATTGCGCACCATAATCACAAGCATAGCTTCAAAAACACAGGAAAAATGGGACCTTTAAAATTAAGTGTTAAGCTGTCTGTTTGTTGCAGTATCACAATTAGGGATGCACCGAAATGAAAATTCTTGGCCGAAACCGAAAAAAGGAAACCAATGCCGAAAAACCGAAACACTGAAAGAAATCATTATGCCAATTATTAGTACAATTCTATTTATGGTTATTACTGTGTACTAACTTTACTAGGAGTGTGTGACAGATAAAAAAACTCACAGTTCGGATCACATTACAGTTTTTTGAGGCACAGATCAGATTATTTTTGGATCAGCAAAGAGCAGGTGGGAAAAATCTAATAAACAATAAAGAAGTTGCAAACATTTACAAAAAAGAACAAAGTTGTACATTAATAAGATCTGAAATTAGCATTAGGTACAGAAATCAAATTAAATGAATCATAACACAATAAATTAAATATATTATTATTTTTAGAGCTATTTGTCTCTTTGTCATGGGTTGTTTGATCAACATTAATGACACAGACTGAAGTAGGTTAATCTGACTGTAATCTATACATACACTAAAGACATAAACAAATGTTTTTATTAGAAAAAGAATACTGTGGAGATACTTTGTTTATATGTGCCCTGTCAATAAAAGAGAGATTTTATGCTTGTTTTTTTATTTAAACGCTTTTCTCTCGTATGTGCACTATTGAGGGCACTTAAACGCGCGCTCACACAGAGACAGAGGGTGAATCCCAAACAGCGCAACAGTCGCTCCACATAAAAATGTTACGTTGTGTTTCGTTGCTTTATTCACCAAATGTAGTTATGTTAATGGATTACAGTATGAGACACATTAGCGCGACTCTCTCTAAAGTTTACACATCAAGACATGATCACCGTGAGTGAAACCCAAGCGCTAGCAACGGATGGGAGGGACGCGGTTGACATTCATTTTCGGTTGACTTTTCGGCTGGATTTTTTATTTCGGCCCGAAACCAATAATGCCATTTTCGGCCGAAATTTTGCACACACTAAGCACAATAAGATGATATTTTATGCTATTTTCTGTGTTTATTCTTTCAGAAATGTTTGTCTTGCATTATGCTTGGAGCATTTGGTAACATGATCAGTTCCTCAGCAGAAAGCACTCATGGCTCAGGCCGTGTGTTTGAGAGAAAAATGTCTCTGCTTTGAAAACATGTTTTCTTATGACTAACATTCTTGCATTTATACTAACTTGCAGTTTAACCACTCCTGTAGTTAATTCCCTTTTCCACCAGACAGGTTTGGTGGCATGGTGATTAGGGCTGCACGATTCTGGAAAAATTTAAATCACAATCTTTTTCCTTTGAAGATCAAGATTCTTCCACAATTCTGAATGCCAACTAAACAAAATAACATAATTTACTAGATGTTCTGACAAAAAAATAAATTGCAGCAATCTCTTTAAAAATGTCTAATTGGTTTTAATATTTTTTTATAAATCAGCTTGTTTACATCTTTTCCCTAGGCCGTGTCCTCCAAACCCTTATGTAACTACAATTGATGTTGGATAGCACAGACCACTTGTGGCTTTTTTTGTGATGAACTTCCATCCTGTAACTACTCAAACTCTGAAGTCAGTTCAGTAGTGTTTACTAAAATTGTGTGTGCTTTACAGATCGAAAGCGCCGCGGAGGAACCGAGAGTGTTGTGTATCGTGCAGGACACCACCAATGCCAAGACGATCAATGAGAAGCTGACTCTCAACCTGCCCGCCTCCACCACTGTTAGTAAACTGTTCGAAGATGTTGCTCGTAAAGCCGGCTACGTCAACGGCTCTTTCTGCCTGGCATGGACCAACTCTACCAATGCGGTGAGATTTTTCTGCATAGTATAAACCAAAATGACCATGGTTGACTGATTCTTACTGATGAGTATTTGAAGACTTTGGTTCCAAAACGCGATAAACGCCTTTAAAAAAAATAAAAATGAAAATCAGTATTATATCAGGTCAGTATTTAAAAGTAAATTCTTAATTTTATGCAAAATACAATATCCGCCGTGTTATTCTGTCATCTTTTCTCCCAAAATGCAATAAACACCACTCCCCCTTTTCTGCAGAATGCAATAAATCCGCTCCGCAAATTACAGCGCACCATTTCACGCATTGTAAGTACAAGGAATCCTAGTTTTCCTCATCTACTTTGTACTTTGTGATCAAAAAGTTGATAAACCTGTGGTGGTTTTCTGTGACGGGAAAGAAACGTAAACCATCAACATCTAATATGCGCAAGAGGCACTCTGGAGCCGGTTGCTTGTTCTCCCGACAGCATCAAGCTTTTGTCATGCTAACACATTGACCCCAGGGGATCTTATGAAAAACTTTTCATAATTTTACTCAGTCCACGAAAATCGAGAAGGTTAAGCGACGCCGAAGTATAATCGCAGCAATGACAGTGTTCTTAATATGACAAAGTAAGTTAAGTGTTTTGGTTAATGCCATTAATGTTCATTTTTTAAATCAGTTAATACCACTGTTCAACTAAATTAATATAACATGGCAAAGATCAATGCACATTTATATTTTACTTCAATAGATTTATAGCATTTTGAAAAAAAACTTTTCATGAATTTATTGTATTTGGTGGAAAAATAATTATTTTTTTATAATACATCTCTGAAAATCAAGTTATGGATTTGAATTTTTTTATGTTTTTATAACCTAAAGATGCTATGTGAAATTTTGTAACAGAAAATAGTGGTTTTCATCTTGTCACTTTATTGGTATAGAAAACAAGTTTTTCCAAAATTAGATTTCGTTTTGGAACCAAACTCTTCATTTTTTTTAGTGATGCTCCGATCGATCGGCCGCCGATCGTAATCGGCCGATAACGGCATTAAATGACGCGATCGGCACTCGCTAAATTTGCCGATCTGATGAGCCGATTTTTCTGTTTACTTTTGTCATTATAGTGTTCCTGATGCGGCTGCAATTAGAGACCATTTTACACAGTGCGAGCATTTTGTAACCCATTGCTCATGTGTGACGTGATTTAGAGTTCTCAACGGGTCGGGCCAGCCCGACAAACCCGACGGGACCCGCGAATTCGGGCCGGGTTCGGGTCAAAAATATAAGCAACTGAGTCGGGTCGGGTCGGACCTCGGGCTTAATCTTTTACACTCCGCGAAAAAAATTATTAATCATCACTGCTGTTCACCGTAAAGAAAGTCTGGTCTGGCTGCTGCAACATGCATCACAGAGAGGGGCGGGGGATAGCAATAAGCTCCGGGGTGGATCAGCAACGGATCCAGACCGGAGCTGCCGGCTTCAGAGCGGATCCGTTGCGGATCCGCCCCAGAGCTTATTGCTATCACTGCGTGCACGCCTGTTGCCTGGAGAAGAAGAGATGGAGAAAAGTAAACTTGCTGCAGGTGAATTCATTTTTAGGCATATTTATATAGCCTATATTTAAAGTTTATTGTTTCAGTTGTTTGTATTGTTATAAGGCGTGAACATTAAAGCTTGCTTTGAATTTCCGTCTGCTGGTCATCATGATAATAGCCTAACGTTACGTGTGTGAGAAAAAAAAGGCAGGGGGGGGTTGGCGGCGTCGGGCCGTGGGTCGGGTTCGGACAGATAATTCACGTTGATGTGTCGGGTTACATCGGGTCCGGGCTTTAAAAGCCACGGGCCGGGTCGGGTCGGGTTGTAATTTTCAGGCCCGTTGAGAACTCTAACATGATTTCCCTCTCTGCCTTTACAGAGATATGCGTATTTTCTATGAGGACACGCAACACACATATCTCTGCTACAAATGAACAGCGTATACAACACATATCTATCGCGGACAATTGCATCCTCGTGCCGAAAGTTTATTACTTGCATTCGTTTTAAAGTTTTGAAGGTTTAAACATCCATTTTCCTCACAGCTGCTCTTGTTTGCAGACTATGAGGACGCGCTCTGGTCCTCAGCGCAATGCGTCTTCACATCCCTATCAAACAGCGTATACAACACATATCTATCGTGGACAATTGCATCCTCATGGCGAAAGTTTATTACTTGCATTCGTTTTAAAGTTTTGAAGGTTTAAACTTCCATTTTCCTCACAGCTGCTCTTGTTTGCGGACACCCGCCGCACGCATAAACAGCAGCCGGTCATCAGTGCACGTGAAGAGAACGATCTCTCCCACGTCTTAAAGCTACAGTATCCTAATTCATCTCTCAATAAAATTACTCTCTGCTCATCAGTAAAGAACTGTTGTACTTCATACGAATGCGTGTATATTTAATTCATACAGTAAAGACTGAAGTGTTTTATTTTAATGACTTTTAACAGACATAAACCTTTTTAAAGGCATATTACATTTCTCTTTGCAAGAAGAAATATTTGTTGTGCTTATTTTTTTGATTCTCTATTAAAACAACAATAATATACCTTATTTATATAGTTAGTTTCATTTCTACAAATGGTGCAAACACTGCTAAATTATAGATAAAAGATTCCCATTCCACTGCCATTCTGTGATCGGCACTGATCGGCGATCGGCAGATCATGATCTTGGTGATCGGTAATCGGTGATCGGCCCCAAAAATGCTGATCGGAGCATCTCTAATTTTTTTCCTTCAAAATTTTATGATCAAAACACAGATGCTTTACTTTTCAGTTAAGTACTGTTATTAGATTATGATTACTGTAATGCAGAGGTTCTCAAACTGGGGGTGGACCCCCTTTGTGGGGTGTGAGATGTTGCCTGGTGGGCCGCAGTTTTATGACACACTTTAAAATACATTAATTTATCATTAATTTTGTGCAGTTAAATAAGGCTACTAACCAATGGCCCTTCATTGTTTAATTGAATATGTTTTGTTTAATTCAAAATCAAAAAAGTTTGAGATTTTATGTCATGAACTTTCTTTGTGAGGGCATAAAGGGATGCACCCAACACAAGGAGGTACGCACGCCAAAAAGTTTGAGAACCACTGCTGTTATGCAATCCTTTGACATCTGATAGTTTAGCTAGTATTGACAGTGACTGTGCCGGTGTCATGGTTTCAACTGCATTGCTTTAGCGATATTATTAGAGCCATGTCATGTATTCAGCTGCGTGTTAATCCCAGGACTGACCCAGAGCACAGAGACTGTAACTCTTGAGTAGGTCAGTGGATTTAAACCTGTTTTCTCCTTCACCCACACCTCTGTCCTCACCAGCGAAACATTGGCACATCCCGTCCTGTGTGTAAAGGACTCATTATAGTTGTGCGTGGGTCCTACGGCGTAGGATACGCATCGGTTTTCTTATATACTTCTGCTTCATCGTGCAAACACACATGCAGACCGCTGGTAGACAGTATCCATGCGTGTAACCACAGTAGCACCACAACCGTCAATGAAGAAGCAACTTGGCAAGTTAACCCACAAACGAAGAAGAAACCGCAACTTGTTGTGTGTATGTTTTGAGAAGACCAGCAGTGATGGACGTAAACAGGTAGCAACTCCTCAATTTGGCCCATCTTTGTTCTCTCCGTCGCAATTGGAAATACATATGCAGGGCTCCAGACTAACTTTTTTCACTAGGAGCACAGTGGCCCCCAACTGAAAATGTTAGGGGCACAACCAGAAAATTTAGGGGCACATGCCGTAAATCAACATGCTAACCAAATATTTACTTTTTTTTTTCCACTGTATTACTAATAAATACTATAATGCTAGATGCAGAAAGTACAATGTGCTGTTTCAAAATCAGTGTCACATCACAAAAAAAGGTCAAATTTACTGGTCGCACATGTGCGACTGGATGTAAAATTCAGTGGCACACTCTCCAATTTTGGTGGCAAAATGCCACCATTTGGTGGCAGTCTGGAGCCCTGATATGACACAGTTTTTATTTACCTGATGAAAGGGGTTCTAGTGGACCAATCACAGCACTTGCGGTCTGCATAGAACTGAAGCACTGTTAAAAGTTTGGCAAGGTGCACGTCAGGCTACACAGTGGCTAAGGATAACCTACGACGAGTCTTTATTTAAGGTGCAGCTGTCCAAATAGCATCCATCCCACATCCTGGTTTTCTCTATGGTTTTTATCATCCATCAATATATCTTTATTTGCTTAATTTCTTTCCTTGCACCTAAAGGCTTCTCTGGAGCCGGCCAGCGAGTTATCCCTGGTTTTGTCCGGATTTGAGGCAGGAAAGAGAAACTTCCTGCAGCTCACGGATAAGGATGGGGACCAGCCTCTGATTCTTTCAGTAAGTCTTCCTATGAATGCTTTTAAAACAATGTAATGTCTAATCTTGAGCTCATACATTCCCATTGTCATCCAGTAAAACCAGAAGGTATTCATACATCACTCTTTTGCAGGATGAATGTGGCACAGCAGACAGCAGCGGGCTTGATGACAGCTCACAGGACAGATTCATTGGCCCTTTACCGCGTGATGGTACTATGGGCTGCAGTAGTGACTACAGCAGCCCCAGTTATTCGTATTCCTCCGTACTCAACAAATCAGACACAGGTAGACTTACATTAGCATGCATTATTAGTGAAGTATATGATGGACAACTTTGCCACAAACACCTCACCATCTTTGCTTCTCTTCTGTACTTTGCTTTCTAGGTTATGTTGGTTTGGTCAACCAAGCGATGACCTGTTACCTGAACAGCCTTCTGCAGTCCCTGTTCATGACCCCTGAGTTTAGGAATGCACTCTACAAGTAAGTCATCGGTGGCCTGTGTATGGTGCTCACCTGTGGGTTGTTGTATGAACTAGAGTTAATTGAGCTTTAGACACAAGATGTCAGGACTGGTGTAAAAACATTGTGCTCGGTATATTACACATTAGGTGGTAGCCGATCTTTTGTGGCTGTTTGAACAAAAGCAATCCGTTCATATGCATTTTCGACTACCTCTGAATGTGGTCGAAAGTAGACGAGCGCACCTAGATTTTGCGTCGTCCACTTGTGATCTGATCGACAAAGCACATCTTAATACCAGGTCTTAACAGGCCATAGATGTAAATGCTAATTTATCACTTGTCTGCTTGTGTTTGGATCTTGAAACTAGCTGGGTGATTCTCACGAAATCCAGATTTAGAAGGTGTCCAGCATAGGGTTGCCGCGGTGACAGAATTTTCCCACCGGTTAATCGGCGCGTCACAAACCCGGTAATCCCGGTTTCACCGTGTGGGAGGAGCTTATAAATGCGCATGCAGACGTGCACATTTTACTTTCACTTTTGAATTACGCAACTGTTTAAATGCAGTGCTTGCGTACGCTGCGTTAAATCGCGTATGAATTTGCGTGCAATGCGAGCGCAACAGCTGGTTTAATTAAGTGCTTGAGTCAATGTGTGCAGGTAATTCTCACAGAACCCGCCAGTCCCAAGCAGAGCAACCGGCTACTTCGCCATATAGCGCTGCTTGAATGATGGGTTTATTATTTTTCTTGATGAAAAACACAAGAACAAAACGATCTCGGTTATATTAGACATCATATATGTATATTATAACAACAACGAGTAAGCACGCGGCTTCTGTCATCATCTAGTCAGTCAGCTTGCCTCGCACACTCTGACAGGAATAAATGAAATCTGACACCTGATGCTCTGTGACGTGACGCGCGTTCAGCTCCGCTGTCAGCATACACACTCAGTTGTAAGCGTTTGCTCTCTCTAACGAAACTAAATGATTTAATTACACGAAAATATCAAAACGACGGTGAAAGACGGTGTCGCGGTGGGCAAGTGATCTAACCGGTGAGAGGCTGAAGCACCGGTTATCACCGTTTCACCGACCATCGCGGCAAGCCTAGTCCAGCATCAGAATTTTTAAAAAGCCCTTGAAGCCAATATATTTTTTAAATTATATAATATATTTATAATAATATATATATATATAAGATTAAAGTCTGAACTTACTATAACCATCTTTTTTAGAGGATTTAGAAATCTCCTGTAGAATTATAACAATTTTTTAGATTATCATTATCAAAAATTATCATTACCGCAACATAATATTACATTAAATGTATGCATTTACAAACTCATGTTTCGGTAATGAGAACTAAAACGTTGTCTAGGTACTATGACAAACGAAATTTCAACTTTTATCTGGAGAGAAAAAATAAGAACTGCTTACCTGGTAGCCATCTTGAGTGTCACAGTCAATTATGTCCCTTTTTTTTTTAAATGTTAGTTCATTGAGGGCTTAAACAATGATTGAAAATTGTTGCGGAGGATGAGAAAATTGGTCTTGGACACATTTATATTCCTTATTATTATCTCTACATTTACCAATGATCACCAAATATCACATGTTTCTTTACTGTAAATGTTTATAGTATAACATGCACTGAAGCTTTTTATTTTTTAGATTTTTTAATTATAAATATTTCCATGTCAAAGAAGCCAAATCCAGTCTTGGACACGTTGCGGTAATAAAAAATTCCCCTTAAATGTGGAAAAACAACAAAATTGTTTGTATGAAGTCATTTGAAATTATGTGCAAAATAGTACATGAAGAGATGTTTGTAACTTTATGCTTTTTATTTTGATACTCTTACTTTGCATTTACTTTTTTTTATCAAAATGTTTCATGACACCTCATAAGTCTAATTTCATGAGAATCAACCAGCTGTAAAAAGGGCATGTATATCACAGTCGCTAATATTGATGTACTGCACCTTCATAAAATGCTGTAATTCTTTTCCCCAGTTGGGAGTTTGAGGACTCTGATGAGGATCCGATCACCAGTATCCCATACCAGCTCCAGAGGCTGTTTGTGCTCCTGCAGACCAGTAAGAAGCGGGCCATAGAGACCACAGATGTGACTCGCAGCTTTGGCTGGGACAGCAGTGAAGGTATGTATTCTTTATTAAAGGGGATACTTCACCCAAAAAAAATTGAAGGCTGTAGGACTTGCTTTGCTTCTAAGGAATGAGAAAATACATATTTTGCATGAGTATTTGGTTAATTTCAGTAAACAGCTAAAAAAAGAAAACACGTGTAACAATATATTGGATCAGGACTATGGTCTTAAAGGGGAAGTTACACAATTTTGCTCCTGTCTGTCACTCATGTTTATCAAACAGCATTGAGAGAAAATAAATCACTTTTCAAACTTTTAATAAATACATTATTATTTATTATCTTTATTTCTGTTTATCTTCAGTGAGCTTGAGTTTTGTTTGTTTTTTTGTCTTCCTTTTTATGCTTTTTGTAAGAATGATGGAAATTCTACTGTATTAAAAATTTTAAAAACATAAAAACCTTTTATTACAAGATCTCTACCGTAATACATATAATCATCATATAAAATAATCATATGATGTAAGATTTTTGTCATATAGCCCACCCCTACTGGGCACCATGATTTTGTATTAAAACTTTTCCTTTAATGTCACTTTGGAAAACTTTACCCATATTGATGCTTCGGTTATCTGAAACTTTCTACCATGTGTGTTTTTCAGCCTGGCAGCAGCATGACGTCCAGGAGCTCTGCAGAGTCATGTTTGATGCACTGGAACAGAAGTGGAAAGAGACTCAACAGGTATGAGATGCAAGCCCCGCCTCCTAATCACATGGCACTAACCAATAGAGACAGAGCGCAGTTATGCTAGCCTGAAGTAGGAGAAAGTGTTTCAAGAAGCATGTTCTTCTAAAAGACATTCCAGTGTTCTGGATGTGACATTTTCTGTCAAAGTTGAAACATAATTTCTCAGAGAATATATTTATTACTAATATATTTAACATGTGTTTATATATTCCTAAAAGCCTGATGATAATGTCCAGACATCAGAAAAAAATCAATTTATAGACCATTTCAGCAGTAACAACATAAACAAGCGGCTGTCGGGATCCGCACGTAACTTCCGGTAAACTCCGCTAAGAATAAATAACAACAAAGTTCTTTAAACGTAGTTAATTTATATAACAAGCAAAAAAACAACACATAGATTACCTAGGAAACCAAAACATTTGTTATTTTTGACGAGGCATTTGTTCAAGAGATCAGTTTAGCAACTAGTCAGACCATTAAAAAAACGAAACCGGAAGTAAGGTTTGGATCCAGACGTGTATCACGTGCGTCCGATAAAACCGTCTATAGACCGTTTCAGCACTAATGTGATCTAAAAAAAATTGTGCTGCAAATTCTCAGTTTACGTATGCATTGTGCGAAACCGGACTTTACTAAATAACTGTCACAGAAAAAACTTTTTCATGTGCTGTTATGATGCTCAAAGATGAGTTTTAAGTAATAAATTATTGCTCATTTGTCTGATGGGTTGCTTAAAGGAATAGTCTACTCATTTTCAATATTAAAATATGTTATTACCTTAACTAAGAATTGTTGATACATCCCTCTATCATCTGTGTGCGTCCACGTAAGCGCTGGAGCGCGCTGCGACACTTCGATAGCATTTAGCTTAGCCCCATTCATTCAATGGTACCATTTAGAGATAAAGTTAGAAGTGACCAAACACATCAACGTTTTTCCTATTTAAGACGAGTAGTTATACGAGCAAGTTTGGTGGTACAAAATAAAACGTAGCGCTTTTCTAAGCGGATTTAAAAGAGGAACTATATTTTATGGCGTAATAGCACTTTTGGGAGTACTTTGACTCGCCTGAAAAGTCCGCTTCCCCTCATCCCTCTCATAATGGGAGAGGGAGGGTGTTACTGCGCCGAGTCGAAGTACTCCCAAAAGTGCTATTACGCCATACAATATAGTTCCTCTTTTAAATCCGCTTAGAAAAGCGCTACGTTTTATTTTGTACCACCAAACTTGCTCGTATAACTACTCGTCTTAAATAGGAAAAACGTTGATGTGTTTGGTCACTTCTAACTTTATCTGTAAATGGTAGCATTGAATGAATGGGGCTAAGCTAAATGCTATCGAAGCGTCGCAGCGCGCTCCAGCGCTTACGTGCACGCACACAGATGATAGAGGGATGTATCAACAATTCTTAGTTAAGGTAATAACATATTTTAATATTGAAAATGAGTAGACTATTCCTTTAAGGGCCACACGCTAGATTTAGATTTTTTTTAAGTTGTTTGCAGTGAGCTTTGTGTTGCTTTTTAATATAATAACAAAAAAGCAAAACAAGTTGTTCAGGATATTTTTTTCCCCATTGTCTAGGTTGGCATTTCTCTCACTACACATATATATGGCTGTTTCTTTAACTTTTATGGAAAATAAAGTACAATGGAAAGTAAAGTACTCAAAGACACGATTGTTTTCTTAACAGCGTATCAAATTGGTTTAAAAAATGTTGAATTTTTTTTAGATGGTTTGTCATATTTAAAAAATGAAAATAAGGATAAAATTAACCTTAACTAATAACAAATATGTACATGCAGCATCAAACAATCTGCAGCATGTTAAAAACGGAATAAATTGTTGAGTCTTGTTGATGTGAATGTTGAGGTGTGATTGTTGATGGCTAAAGTTTTTGCAATGTTTTGATACACTGTCATTTATTTTCAGGCTGACCTGATTAACCAGCTTTACCAGGGCAAGCTGAAGGACTATGTGCGTTGTTTGGAGTGTGGCAATGAGAGCTGGAGAATCGACACATACCTGGACATCCCTCTGGTCATTCGACCATTTGGGGCCAGCCAGGTTTATGGCAGCGTGGTGCGTCCCTCTCATTATAACCCTCATTGTAATTTCCTAGCCGTTATTTACTTCAACATCTTTTCCCACTGAGAGCAAATTGGCACAATTGCAAAAAAAAATTCTTTTTGCTTACTGTAATAGTTATTAGTTGGCGACCCAGTGTGACACCTTTACAAAGTGAAACCAAAATTACAAATTAATTACTGTGTCGCACCAAAACGGTGTAATGTTGAACTTTCATCACATGTTTCTGTCCTCATGTCGAACAGGAAGAGGCTTTGCAGGCCTTCGTCCAGCCTGAGACTCTGGACGGGCCCAACCAGTACTTTTGTGAGCGATGCAGGAAGAAATGCGACGCCCGTAAGGTGAGTTGGCACATGAGAGCCAGATTAGAGGGGTTATTAGGATCTCTTTGCCATATTTATCTTTCTCATGCAGTGTTGTTGTGTCTCCAGGGCCTGCGATTCCTTCATTTTCCATACCTGCTGACTCTGCAGCTCAAACGCTTCGACTTTGATTACACCACTATGCACCGCATTAAACTCAACGACCGCATGACCTTCCCAGAGGAGCTGGACATGAGCCCCTTTATTGACGTGGAGGATGAGGTGAATGTCAGATAGTCAATAATACCATCTATGTAAAGCTATGTAAAGACGGATGGTAATGCCAGGTGTAAACAGGGCCTATAATATTATACACACATACATTATTTTTGTCTCCATCCACAGAAATCACCTCAAACAGAAAGCTGTACTGACAGTGGGGCGGAGAATGAGGGAAGCTGCCACAGTGACCAGATGAGTAATGACTTCTCCACAGATGATGCTGTGGATGAGGGCATCTGTCTGGATAACACCAGCAACACAGAGCGAGCGCTCAAACCAAAGGTTTGCTTACATTTGCTCTGTTCAGTACAGCACACAAGTTCAATAGAAAGAAATTTACCTTTTTGTTTCCTTTCTAGAGCTCGCTGACCTTTGAACTCTTCTCAGTCATGGTGCACTCTGGGAGCGCTGCAGGTGGACACTACTATGCCTGCATCAAGTCTTTTAGTGACGGTCAGTGGTACAGCTTCAATGACCAGCATGTCAGCAAGGTCAGTCTGCCAGCAAGTTAGATACACATCAACAATCTGTGTAGAAAACTAAAGCATGGACATTTTTTCATGTAAGAAAGATAAAAAAATATGGCGTCTGAATGACACTAAGGTGTTGGTTGCATTTATGGTATGATAGCATGGTAATGTGTGGCATTTCCATCATGTTTGTTCCAGATCACGCAGGATGACATCCGGAAGACATATGGCGGGTCCTCAGGAAGCAGAGGCTATTACTCCAGTGCCTTTGCCAGGTTTGTGAAACCTTTTAGTGCTACATTTGTGACCCGAGGTGACATAAAAATGATAACTGAAAGGCGTTCTGTTTTTTTTTAACAGCTCTACAAATGCATACATGCTCATGTACAGACTGAAAGACCCATCCAGGAACACAAGTAAGGGAACAAACTATGTGAATTAAAAGGATCATATAACATTGCTAAAAGACCATATTATGTGTATTTGGTGTAATGCAATGCGTTTACTTGGTTTAAAAAAACAGTGTATCCACATACCGTACATTTGTTGCTCCTACGCCCCGCCTTACGAAAACGTGGCGATTTTTTTTACAAAGCTTATCGTTTTGAAAATCACTGTGTGCTCTGCACTTGCCGAATACCTAAAGCGCGTGACCGAAATTGTACACTCCTTAACATATTTAGAATATCAGCACCCAAAGCACAGCGTCTCCACGACATGGTGGGGGCGGCAACAATAATACTAAGTTACACCTTCTTTCTCTGCGTGTTATGTTAATCTTCCCACACAGTGATGTAGATACAGTATGTGATGGCATGTTTGAATGAGGTGTTTTATGACGACGTGGATGAGCTTTCACTTTTAGAAAGAATATCTCTTTGTTTGAGACTTTAATCTGTGCGACTTTAAGGATCTTCATCATATGACCCCTTTAAAGTATTTTTGATTTAATGTACTTCAACATCTTGGTATAAACATTCGTACCTAAACAGCAGTATCTATTGGAATTTGATGTGTGCAGAATTCCTGGAAGTGGAGAACTTCCCCGAGCACATAAAGAGACTTGTGCAGCGAGAGAAAGAGTCTGAGGAGCAGGAAAAGAGACAGAGGGAGATTGAGCGCAACACATGCAAGGTAAAGTGTTGTAGTGAGCTATCTACCTAGATACCTAGACAGCGGTTTTGCATATATGGGTGGATGGATAGTAAGATGGATATATGAATGGATGGATTGATGGATGGATAGCTAGATTGGTGGGTGGATGGATAGCAAGATAGATAGCTTGATGGATGGATGGGTGGATGGATGGATGGATAGTAAGATGGATATATGGATGGATGGGTGGATGGATGGATGGAAAGCTTAATGGGTGGATGGATGGATGGATGGATAATAAGATAGATAGCTTGATGGATGGATGGATGGATGGATGGATGGATGGATAAATTGATGGATGGATAGATGGATGGATAACAAGATACGTAGATAGATTGATTGATGGGTGGGTGGATGGATGGATGGATGAATAGTAAGATGGATATATGAATGGATGGATAGTAAGATAGATAGATGGATGGATGGATAGCAAGATAGATAGCTTGATGGATGGATGGATGGATGGATGGATAGTAAGATGGATATATGGATGGATGGGTGGATGGATGGATGGAAAGCTTAATGGGTGGGTGGATGGATGGATGGATAATAAGATAGATAGCTTGATGGATGGATGGATGGATAAATTGATGGATGGATAGATGGATGGATAACAAGATACGTAGATAGATTGATTGATGGGTGGGTGGATGGATGGATGGATGAATAGTAAGATGGATATATGAATGGATGGATAGTAAGATGGATAGATGGATGGATGGATAGCTTGATGGTTGGATGGATGGATGGATGGATGAATGGATGGATAGATAGCTTAATGAATGCATGGAGAGATGGATAATAAGATGGATATATGGATGGATAGTAAGATTGGTGGATGGATGGATGGATAGATAACTTGATGAATGGTGTAAGATATAAGATGGGTGGATGGATGGATAATAAGAGATATATGGATGGATGGGTGGATGGATGGATAGATAGATAGTAAGATGGATGGATAGATAGTAAGATGGATGGATAGATAGTAAGATGGATTTATGGATGGATGGGTCGATGGATGTATAGATGGATGGATGGATGGTTGGATGGATGGATGGATGGATGATAGCTTGATGGTTGGATGGATGGATGGATAGCTTGATGGTTGGATGGATGGATGGATGGATGGATGGATGGATAGCTTGATGGTTGGATGGATGGATAGCTTGATGGATGAATGGATGGATAGCTTGATGGTTGGTTAGATGGATGGATGAATGGATAGATAGCTTGATGGTTGGATGGATGGATGGATAGATAACTTGATGGATGGATGGATGAATGGATGTATAGATAGCTTGATGGATGGATGGATGGATAGTTAAGATGGATAGCTTGATGGTTGGATGGATGGATGAATGGATAGATAGCTTGATGGTTGGATGGATGGATAGATAGCTTGATGGATAGATAGCTTGATGGATGAATGGATGGATGGATAGATAGCTTGATGGATGGAAGAAGAGATGGATATGGATAGATAGTAAGATGGATGGATCGATGGATAGATAGCTTGATGAATGGATATATGGATAGTAAGATGGATATATGGATGGATAGTAAGATGGATGGATGGATGGATGGATGGATGGATGGATGGATGGATGGATGAATAGTAAGATGGATATATAGATGGATAGTAAGATGGATGGATAGTTAGATGGATAGGTCCATTGTACTAGTCAATCAGCATTACTTGAATTTCCATTTTTTTCTTTTAGATCAAGCTCTTCTGCATGCATCCAGTTAAGATGATGATGATGGAGAACAAACTGGAGGTTCACAAAGACAAAACTCTGAGAGAAGCAACAGAAATGGCCTACAAGCTGAGCAGAGCCATTGCTTAATAACGTTCTTCTCATTAAGTCCTGTAGCTCAATTGATAGAGCATTGCATTAGCAGCACAAAGGTCATGGGCTTTATTCCCAGGAAACACATGTTGAATGCATGAAAGCTGGTTTGGTCTGCCAAATGACTATATTAGGACTGCAGAAACGACAACAAATCAATAAAGCTGTAATAATAAAATAGATAATAATAAAAATTATAGTCATACATTATGTATATAGTTGCCATTGTCAATGCATGTCATTGTCGAATAATTTATTGCACAATGCACCATCGCCATTTAGCACAGAAGATGTGTAAAAATTTTTGCAGCCCTAGGCTAGTTTATACCTCTACACCATATTGAAATGTAAATATACTGTCTGTGCCTAACAAGGTCTTTGAGTTAGTAGAGGAACCAAAGAATTTAACAGATTAACAATATTTGGTGTTTTCGAATGTATCACTTGTTTGATTAGATTTCACTAGTCTGTATCCCTGTGTTTGTCTGTGCATGATATTCATACATGTTTGTAGCTGATGGATCTCGAGACAGTGGTGCCACTGGACTGCTGTCGATTGGTGAAGTACGACGAGTTTCATGAATATCTGGAACGCTCGTATGAGGGCGAGGAAGACATGCCCATGGGTTTGCTGCTCGGCGGGGTCAAATCTTCATACATGTTCGACCTGCTGCTTGAGATCCGCAGACCAGACCAAACATTTCAGCCCTACAAACCTGGAGGTAACAAATTTATCATATTTGTTTTGTTAATACACATGTTTTTGGGTATATTAGTCAATGTTAAACTGCTGTCTGTGTTTTATATTCATTGCAGAGGTTATGGTGAAGGTTCACATAGTGGATCTAAAGAGTGAAACCATTGCTGCTCCAGTCAGTGTGAGGGCTTATCTTAACCAGAGCATTACTGAGTTTAAACAACTCATTGCACAGGTATAAGACCTCTCTTCTAAACATACCTCTATATACATACCAAAAACATCTCTCTAACCTTTTCTTCACATTTGTGTTTTCAGGCCACGGGGCTTTGTGCAGACACGATGCGTGTTGTCTTAGAGCGCTGCTATAATGACCTTCGGCTTCTTTATGTGCCCAACAAAACTCTAAAAGCAGAGGGTTTCTTCAGGAGTAACAAGGTTTACTTATACAACACTCAGCACGTTGGCTAAATCCTTGCTACACACTTTGATAGATGGACAAATACATAGATGGACGGATAAACCGATGGATGGATGGATGGATGGATGGATGGAAGAAAAAGAAAGAAAGATGGATTGATGGATGAAAGAAAAAGAAAGAAAGAAGGATGGCTGGATGGATGGATGGATGGATGGATAGATAGATGCATGGATAAATGCATGGATAGATGCATAGATCTGTCCATCCATAGATGCATAGACCTATCCATCCATCCATGCATCTATCTATCTATCTATCCATCCTTCTTTCTTTCTTTTTCTTTCTTTCTTATTTCTTCCATCCATCCATGGATATGTGATACAAGCATGGATAGATGCATATATGGATGGATGGATGGATAGAAAGAAAGAGAAAGATGGATGGATACATGGATAGATACATGGAGGGATGAATAGCTGGGTAGAAAGGAAAAAAAGAAGGATGGATACATGGATGGATACATGGATGGATGGATAGATGGATGGATAGATGCATAAATTAGGAATCCATCCATAGATGCATAGATCTATCCATGCATCTATCTATCCATGCATCTATCTATCTATCCATGCATGGATGGATGCATGGATATATGGATGGATGCATGGATAAATAGATGGATGCCGGATGGATAGATAGAAAGAAAAAGAAAGAAGGATGGATGGATAGATATATGGATGGATGGATGCATGGATAGAAACATGGAAGGGTGGATGGATAGATATATGGATGCATGGATAGATAGATAGATGGATGCATAGATAGATGGATGCATGGATAGATAGATGGATAAAAAGAAAAATAAAGAAATAAAGAAAGAAGGATGGATGGATGGATACATGGAAGGATAGATAGATGTATGCATGGATAGATAGATAGATAGATAGATAGATAGATAGATAGATAGATAGATAGATGGATGCATGGATAGATGGATGCATGGATAGATAGATAAATAGATGGATGCATGGATAGATAGATAGATGAATGCATGGATAGATAGATAGATAGATAGATAGATAGATGGTTAGAAAGAAAAATGAAAGAAAGAAGGATGGATGGATGGATGGATGGATGGATGGATGGATAGATGGATAGATGGATAGATGGATGCATGGATAGATGGATAGATGGATAGATGGATGCATGGATGGAAAGAAAAAGAAAGATGGATGGATACATGGATGGAAAGAAAAAGAAAGATGGATGGATACATGGATAGATACATGGAGGGATGGATAGATGGATGCATGGATGGATAGATAGATAGATAGATAGATAGATAGATAGATAGATAGATAGATAGATAGATAGATAGATAGATAGATAGATAGATAGATAGATGGATGCATGGATAGATAGATAAATAAATAGATGGATGCATGGATGGATAGATAGATAGATGAATGCATGGATAGATAGATAGATAGATGGTTAGAAAGAAAAATGAAAGAAAGAAGGATGGATGGATGGATGGATGGATGGATGGATGGATGGATAGATGGATAGATGGATGCATGGATAGATGGATGCATGGATAGATGGATAGATGGATGCATGGATAGATGGATAGATGGATGCATGGATGGAAAGAAAAAGAAAGATGGATGGATACATGGATGGAAAGAAAAAGAAAGATGGATGGATACATGGATAGATACATGGAGGGATGGATAGATGGATGCATGGATAGATAGATGGATAGAAAGAAAAAGAAAGATGGATGGATACATGGATAGATACATGGAGGGATGGATAGATAGATGGATACATGGATAGATCGCCTGATCATTGACGTATCGCCCATACTCGCAGTAACATCCAAAAAATATTAGCATGCTCAAAGTCTAGAGTGACCGCCCCTTTAGTCAAAAACAGAGGATTTCGATTGGTGCATCTCTCCAGGTCGCTATTGGTTGACACACAAATTACGCTCTTGTCTTGAATCCCAACATTATTGTTTGTTCAACGCCAATGAAATGTGCCATTTCAGTCTATTTATAATGCTATAATGTTACATCCTTAGGTATTCGTGGAGAGCTCAGACTCGCCGGATCACCAGGCCGCTTTCACCGAATCTCATTTGTGGAAGCTCCTGGATCGCCACGGCAACACAATCAGACTGTTTGTCTCCCTGCCCGAGCAGTCGCCAGGCTCCTTAGCCAATAGAACTAGTTGTCCCAAAGCTAGCGCTGACTCTGAGGACTCGTTTGATGGGTCGAAGGGCAGCCGAAAGTCAGTAGAAGCCATTCTTGAAGAGAGCACAGAGAAACTAAAAAACCTTTCATTACAACAACAGCAACAGACCTCCAGCACCAGTGACAGCCAGAAGAGCTCAGAACACAGCGACTTCGAGCACATCGAGTCACCACCAGCACAAGAACCCGAGGCTGCCGCACAGCCGCCCTCCCAACCCGAGAATTGCACGCGGCCCGCTCCCGACTCCGAGAACCAGTTCCCCTCTGAGGAGCGTTCTGACTCGGACGTCAACAATGACCGTAGCACCAGCTCGGTGGACAGCGACATCCTGAGCTCCAGCCACAGCAGCGACACCTTGTGTAACGCAGACAGCGGCCCGTTGCCCCTGGCCAACGGCCTTGACTCGCACAGCATCACCAGCAGCCGCCGCTCCAAAGCGCACGAGGGCAAAAAGGAGACGTGGGACACGGCCGAGGAGGATTCGGGAACGGACAGCGAGTACGATGAGAATGGCAAGAATAAAGCCGAAGCCCAATACCTGTACTTTAAAGCAGAGCCGTACCCGCAAGACAATGGTTCAGAAGAGGGACAGAAAAGTAAAGGTTCGCTCTTTGATATTTTACATGGGCCTTAATAGAGATCAGGGTGAACGTTTTGATTAATTGAATGCAAATGGAAAGAGGCTGTGGGGGGATATTGGTACGATTGCTTTTCGAATAGGATTACACTGACACTCCGTCCTGACAATCCAATGAATGTTTTTTTATGACCATTACACTGGGAAAAGATGAATAAAACATCAAAATGATGCACTTTAAGATGTGTCTTTTTAAAGTTTGGATGATATTTCAGCCGATTGAAAAAAAAATTATGACGTAGTGAGAGTCAGTTTCTAAAATGTCACGGGGCCACAGGTATGCCAAATTTGTTTTTACATATTTATAACACTAAAACTCTACTCATGACAAACCAGGGCTCCAGACTAACTATTTTCACTAGGAGCACAGTGCCCCCCAACTGAAAATTTTAGGGGCGCAACCAGAAAATTTAGGAGCACACACTGTAAGTCAACACGCTAACCAAATATTCACATGTCTACTTATTTTCACTGTATTACTAATAAATACTTTAATGATAAATGCAGAAAGTACAATGTGCGGTTTGAAATTCAGTGTCACATCACAAAAAAAGCTAAAATTAACTGGTCGCACATGTGCGACTAGATGTAAAATTCAGTGGCACACTCGCAAATTTTGGTGGCAAAATTTTCATATTTCAAAACCTTTGTGCCGTAATAATAATGCGGTGACAGTAATTTATTAATTTTTGACAAGAGTATGCAGCAAACCGTTGACACCTACTGGCCATTGTTGGTAAAACCACTAAAAGTCTGACACAAACCACATTTTTTGGGATTTTAACTTTGGATCAGAACTATTTGAGACTTATGGCTATTACTTTTTATTTATAAAATCATTTTTATTTATTAAAATAAATGTGAACTGCTACAACAATTTATTTATTTCATATTTATAAATAAATTCTTTAAAACATGACCAAGATTAGGCTTCTAGACCAAAAAATGCCAAAGTTATATTAATTTGAAGGTGTATATCCAACCCAGTCTCATAGAGTTGCGTATAAATGGCACGAAGTGTGAAACGCCTGCATATGATACGCCAGTTCTTCCCATTCACTCTTTTTGTCGTTTTATTTATTGGTTTCTCAATTTTTTACTATTGTCGCTTGGGTTTAGGGTTAGAACAATTTTTTGTTATATAAAAATGACATCCAAACCCCAATTCTAACCCCAAATCCAAGCGACCATGGATTAAATATAGACAAAAACATGGAGAAACCTGTATATTAAATAACCTCCTTAATTCTTTACCCTAAACCCAAGCGGAAATGGTTTAAAAAAAACAAGAAAAAAATTGGAATTTGGTGTATGTATTGCCCAATTTTCACACTTCGTGCTATTTATACGCATCTACTGGAGACTGGGAAGGTATATCACATTTTCACCCCCCCCCCACTCAAAAGGGTATTTGTGCTACTTAAGGGGTTAAATATTTTTTGAATGCCAAAATGTATTAGTTTGTGTCCCCCGCTCTGTCCAAATGTTAATAGTAACTGCTGCTAATATGCTGACTTGACTTGTGTCGCAGGTTTGCTTGTCCATGTTGATAAGAGAATCACATTGGCTGCATTCAAACAGAATCTCGAGCCGTACGTTGGCGTCCCATCCACTCAGTTTAAGGTCTTCCGGGTTTATGCCAACAACCAGGAGTTTGAAAGCGTGCGGCTGAATGAGACACTGTCTACTTTCTCTGATGACAACAAGGTGAGTTTCTAACTTTATCTCAGGGCTTCTTTAGCGATAGACTAGTATATTGTATATATTTGTGGGTGATGACTCGGACAATAAATCTTTTTTTTAGTTGCCTGAAAGTGATAGTTCACCCAAAAATGTTATCATTATTTACTCACTCTCATCTTGTAAAAAAACTGTATAAATTTATTTGTTCTGATATAAACAAAGGAAGATATTTTGAGGAATGTTTGTAATCAAACCGATCAGAGGCCCCATTGACTTCCATAGTGTTCTTTTTCCGTATTGTGGAGGTTGATGGGGCCTCTGATTCATTTGGTTACAGACATTTCTCAAAATATCTTAATTTGTGTTCATCAGAACAAAGAAATGTATACAGGTTTGTAACAAGATGAGAGTGGGTAAATGATGACAACATTTTCATTTTTGGGTGAACTAATCCTTTAAAGGGGCCATGGTATGAAAATCTGACTTTTTCCACGTTTAAGTGCTATGATTGGGTCCCCAATGCTTCTATCAACCTAGAAAATGTGAAAAAGATCAACCCATTAACTTAGTTTTGGTAAACCATTCTCTACAAGCACATGAAAAAATAGGTCGTTGAAATTCGTCTCTCCTTATGATGTCATAAGGAGCTCTTATTATAATAATACCACCCCTTAATCTGCACTATACAACCACATCACTCCCATTTAGTGCAGAGAAAAGCACAATTGAGTTTTAATTGCAACAAACCACCATCATTGTGATTAGTGTTTGAATTTCATCAGCTCATTTGCATTTTAAAGGACACACCCAAAACTGCACATTTTTGCACACACCTACAAAATGGCAATTTTAACATGTTATAATAAATTATTTATATGGTGTTTTGAGCTAAAACTTCACATATGTGCTCTGGGGACACCAAAGATTTATTTAACATCTAAAAAAAGTCTTTTTAAATTAGTTGTTTCTAATACACAGACGCTCAAGTGTAAATTATTCAATCATTTATGTTTATTATGCCATTAATGTTGTGTTTAATTTAAAAAAGTTGCCAGCCAGCGCCAGCATTTTATGATTTTTACGAAAGTTTAATGCCTTCCAGAAATTCTTCTTCTTTAAATAAACATACAATATATCAAATGAAGGCTTTTTTCTTTATTGACCAGATAACTCGTCAATGGCGGGGAAAGAGTTAAAAACCATATTGTTTGACCACTAGGCTTCACCATAACGCTTAAAATTATGATCTCAAATGCTGTTGTTTTGAACAAGATCACGATCCGATTAGGACGAGCACTGAAGAAAGGAGAATACAGGGTGAAGGTCTACCAGCTGCTGGTCAATGAACTAGAGGTGAGCTCTGTGCACGCTTGGATCATCTTATTCTCCAGTTTAATCTCGTCATTCTTATGTTTTTGTTTGTTGTGTTGTTTCAACAGCCCTGTAAGTTTCTTCTCGACACAGTGTTTGCTAAGGGCATGACTGTTAGACAGTCTAAAGAGGAGTTGCTGCCTCAACTCAAAGACCAGTGTAAACTGGAGCTCAGTATAGACCGGTAAGAGACACACACACACACACACACACACACACAATTGTTGTGTAGGGCTGCAGCAACAAATTGATTAAATCGATAAAAATCGATTACTGAAATAGTTGGAAACGAAAATTAAGTGATTGTTTGCTCAAAACAAGCAAAATTATCGACAAACGGGGTAATACAATTGATCTTGTTTGTTTTGAGATTATATTTCATTAAGATTATTTCTGTTTTCAGATTGTTTATGATGAAATAGAACGGTTTTGATTGAAATTTGGACACATGATGCCAGCCTGAGAATTTTTGGGTGTTTTTTGTATCACCTCCCACCTCTATAATGGCTGTATAGGTGCACTGGAACAATCCTTCCTAAAATGCATTAAACTTTGTGCATCAATTAAAAAAGTTACACATAGGTTCACAGGGGACAAAAATGTCCATGTCCAAAAAGTCTCATAAAAATATTATAGATTAATATTTTTTTCCACTTTCACTGATGCCATTTTTTTAACCAACATCAGCTCTAATCACAATGACCAAACATTCATTAATTTTCAGAATTTTAACCCTTTAAATGCTGGTTTGTTTACACAATGCCACTGTTGTTTTTTTATAAAAAAAAACGACACCTCCTTTGCAGCGGGTGTAGTCTTGTGATTTCCAGTACAATATATATTTTTTCAGTCAAACTGTTCACACACGCACACACACACACACACACGCACATTATGGTTTCCATGTTTTGTGGGGACATTTCATAGACGTAATGCATTTTATACCATACAAACTGTATATTCTATTCCCCTTACCTACCCCATTCTCTAACCCCAACCATTACAGAAACCCTTCTACTACTTCACATTTTCAAGAAACATCATTCTGTTTGATTTATAAGCTTGTTTTCTCATGGGGACCTCAAAATGTCCCCACAAGGTCACAAAAATACTGGTATTCCTATCTTTGTGGGGGCAATTGGTCACCACAACGTGATAATTACCAGGTACACACACACACACACATAAAATTTTCAGTACACACATACAAACCACACTCTGACATCCATACCAACACACCCACACAATTATAGCTTCATAATATATCTAATGGGCTCTATAATATGCATAAGCAGAAAACAACAATAAAGCGATAATTTGCTTTATATGCCAAACCTAAAAAAATGGCACCATCTGGTAAAAAATAGTAAACATAAAAATTTTGAAGCCTTGCCAACAGAATGAAAGCCTGTTAACAAAGATTGCATCATTTTATAGTTGCATGGCACCGGGATTAAAAATTGCAGTTTTAATGGGTTTCAATGGGGACATTTTTGTCCAAAAGGTCCTGAGAGGAAGTATTTTGTGTACCTAGTAGAAAATAGATTTTTTAAAGGAAATGAAGGTGAAATAATAAAATTCCAATAAAAATGCACACCTGTGGCAAATTTTATGCAGTTAGCATTAACGCAGGGAAAGTTATCAAAAAAACAAAACTGAAAAAGACAAAAATGTCCTCAAGGATGCACAAGGGTTAAACTTTCGTTTACAAAGACGTGAAACTCACCGAGCGGCCAGGGGCGCTCACTGATACGCTCACACAAAAATCGCTGCAAAAGACGCCTTCCAACAGCTGCTTTACCATTCGTTGTTAACTTGTGGACCTATTTTTCCAAACGCCTCACACCCGTATATTCTTCTATTGAGAGCTTAAATAATAGACACTCCAGCCCACGTGGTGGCGATAATCCACCTTTGCCAATTGCAAGAATACAAACAAAGTTCCCGGCGCGGAGTAATACCGTACCTCACAGCACATCTAATACAAGTCAATGGAGTTGGACAAAAACTACGATAAAACCCTTTTGGAAAGCATCTTTTACAGCGATTTTTGTGTGAGCATATCAGTGAACACCCCTGACCACTCGGTGAGTTTCACGTCTTTGTAAACGAAAGTTTAATGCATTTTAGGAAGGATTGTTCCAGTGCACCTATACACCCATTGTAAACAAACACCCAAAAATTATTGGGCCAGCATCATATGTCCAAATTTCGGTCAAAACCGTTCTATTTCATCATAAACAATCTGAAAACAGGGCTTTGAATGTAAAATACCAAACTTGTCCTTTAATTGTTTTCGAGAAGCAGATGGTGGTCTGTTAAAGGTGCAATGTAGGACTTTTAGCGCCATCTAGTGGTGAGACTGTGAATTGAAACCTTCTGCTCAGTCTACAGCTCATCCCTCCTTTTCGAAACGCATAGTGAAGCTTCAGTACCTGCCACAGGACAAACTACGTCAACGTAGTGATCAAATAAAATGCGATCTATAAAACAGTTTGTCTGTTTAGAGCTACTGTAGGAACGTGACGGCGACTTCCGTGTACCCTGCGGTGTATGTAGATATAAACGTCTTATTCTAAGGTAATAAAAACAAAACATTTCATTATGTATGATTTTTTTACACTACTGATAATATAAGTTATGTATATTATATTGCATTTCTGTCGAGATCCTTCTAAAAGTCCCACATTGCACCTTTAACTTGATCTCATATCTCAGCGTTCTTGTGCATTGAAAGACTGCTGTGGTCAGACTTGTTATGCAATCCCAGGCTTGACTCACAAACTTTCTCAGTTCTGCTGGCCTTTAAAATACTCTGACTCACATCAGTGGAGGATTAACACCTCTGAATCCTAACAAGATGCATGTTGCTCTGTGTGTCGCAGGTTCAGACTCAGGAAGAAGACCTGGAAGAACCCAGGAACAGTTTTCTTGGATTACCACATTTATGAGGAGGACATCAACATCTCCAGTAACTGGGAGGTGTTCCTCGAGGTCCTTGAAGGTGAAGACTACAGTTAAAGCTTAAAGGAAAACACCACAGTTTTTCAATTTTGTACTATGTTCTTACCTTAACATAGACAAATGAATACATACCTATCTTCATTCAATGCGTGCACTTAATCTTTGTACAGCGCATCGTGAATGTGTTAGCATTTAGCCTAGCCCCATTCATTCCCCAGGATCCAAACAGGAATGAGTCCAGAAGCCACCAAACACTTCCATGTTCTCCCTATTTAAAGACCGTTACATCAGTAGTTACAAGAGTAAGTATGGTGGCACAAAATAAAACGTGGCGATTTTTTTTTTTAGTTATATTTTTGAAATTACAGAAAGTACAGGGTAGAGAGAGGGGTATGGGATCGGCAAAGGACCTCGAGCTGGGATTCAAACTTGGTCACCGGAAGTGCATTTGCACCATATGTCGGAGCACTGTCCACTACACCATCGGCTCCGACACGTGGCGATTTTTTTTAAATCGGATAAAAAATGAGAACTATATTGTATGGCGGAAAAGCACTTAGTTTGCAGCACTTCGACCTTCATGCTTTTTTTTTATTTTTTGTTCTGAACAACACACATGAAGACATTTTGAAAAATGTATGTAGCCATGAAGATCTGGGGCACTATTTACTTCCGTTGTAATATTTTTTTCTGTACTACTGAAGTAAATAGTGCCCCAGATCTTGTTCGTTAACCATTTACATTTTTGGGGTGAACTGCCCATATAGCTCGTATTGTCATTTATCGATTTCTTTGTTTATCATCTAGAACCCGAGCGAATGAAGTCCATGTCCCAACTGGCGGTTCTGACGCGACGCTGGTGTCCCGCCCAGATGAAACTCGAACCCTTTCGCGAGGTGGTGCTGGAGAGCAGCAGTGTAGAGGAGCTCAAGGAAAAGGTATGTGGACATCTGTTGGGAAATGTAGAAATTTGTTTTCTCCATACGTTCGAGTGCTAACATCACATTCTGTTTACAGCTCAGTGAATTGAGTGAGATTCCTTTGGAAAACTTGGAATTTGCAAAGGTACGGCAGTCTTTGTGTGTCATTCAAGCTGAATCACAAGTGTCGTTCCCTCAGTTTCTCAGATCCGAACTTCTTGTTTTCTTCTGCAGGGACGAGGAACTTTTCCCTGTGACATATCAGTGCTGGAGATCCATCAGGATTTGGATTGGAATCCTAAAGTCTCCACCCTCAATGCTTGGCCTCTGTATATCTGTGACGATGGCGCAGTGATCTTCTACAGGTGCGTTGTTTAAGGCCCCATTAACCCCATAGTGGGTGTATAACACCCAGCGTTCCCACAGGTCCTTGAAATCCTTGAAAGTTTGTGAATCTGGGAGAAAAAATGTAAGGCCCTGGGAAGTTTCTGAAAATATACATACATAGATGGGTGATTCTCACGAAAACTTGAGTTTTAAAAATGTCAAGCATGAAAATGTAGAAATTGCTTAAATGTACTTTTTTTCCCACCAGACATTGAAAAACAAAGTCTGGAGTAAATGGGAACATTAATTTAAAAACTTTTACTTATCATTTAACACTTTTTGTAACATAATTTAAAAAATTAGTCCTAAAAAATCTCATTACCGCAACAGTCAGAAAACATCAACACTGACATATTTTCAAAATGACATGACAAACATGAAAGAACATAATTTGGAGATTCTGCACATGCATTTAAAATCAAAGTATTATGCTTTTATTAATTAAATTAATGTTTAATAAGCATCTGTTGCGGTAATGAGAATCAAAATGTCGTGTGAGCATTCTGACAAGACAATATTTCAAATTAACTGTAAAAAAAAATGATCTAACCTGGTAGCCATCTTGAAGTAACTGGTCCATGTGCTTGGTCACTCAAAATCAAACTTTATTAAAATTCTTTATGTGTGCTTAAACTGTTCTCAAAAAGTGTTGCGGAGGATGAGAACATCAGGCATGGACACATCATTTTCCTAATTTTTCTTCATTATTATTATACATGAATATTCAGTAAATATTTTTTCTTTCATCTAAAGTAGTCTAGCAAAACATCCATTTATTTTTTTTCTTAATTTTTTTTGTGTTAATTTGATTAAATTACAACATAACGCATGTTCAAACACAGCCGGACACATTGCGGTAATGAGAATTTCAGCAGGAAATGAGATAAAATTTACAATTATAAATTCTTATGTTGAAATCACACATTGTGCAATGTAGAACACAGTATTGTGTTAATTCTGATGCTTTTTAATGTTACTATATTACACATTTTAAAGCCAAAATCATTAGTGCCGTGGTGTTTCAATGGTTTCATGAGAATCACCCAGATACAGGTCATTGAAAGTACTTGAATCTATTTTATGCAAAAAGCTTTCTGGAAAAAATCTGTATTATTATTCCCTGTGTAGTGTAGGATATTATCATAAAATTCTAGACTTTTTAAGCACATGTGCAAAAATGTTCGCTTTAAATACTTATATCTTCTGTATGTGAATGTTGATACCAAAATGCTTTTTTGCATAGTTGTGTTTGACACATGAAAACCTCTCGGGTTACATATGTAACTGTTGTTCCCTGAGAAGGGAATGGGATGCTGCGTCTTCCTTGCCATTCTTCCTGCGCCCCTGTAACGCCATCTTTGGCAATATTTCAGATAGCGATATACTTCCTGGCTTCCTCATCACACTTTCTTTGTCGTTAAGCCTCACCATTGGTTGAATTTGATACACATTCAGACGCACTTACCCCTGCTGGAGGCGTCTCCAAAGTGTCACCGCAGTGACACAGTGCAAGTTCCCTTAAAAGGGAACTGTAACAATGTATCTTTAAATGTAACACGATGTAACCTTGATCTCACTTGAAATGTGTCCCCACATTTAGTCCTTGAATTTGAGGGTATTGGACCCGGAAAGTCCTTGAAAGGTCCTTGAATTTGAAGCACTATGTTAGTATTGTTCATAGTGAGACAGTTCATAGCTTTTTGGTGTGTATAAACAAATTTTTGTACCCCCCCACACAGGGACAGCACAGAAGAGCTAATGGAGCTTTCCGAGGACGAGCGTAATGAACTGATGAAGAAAGAGAGCAGTCGTCTGCTAAAGACGGGCCATCGGGTCAGCTACTCTCCTCGCAAGGAGAAAGCCCTCAAAATTTACCTGGACGGAGGGCCTACCAAAGACCCCGGACAGGACTGAGCGGGTGGGAACTGTCCTCCCGTCTTTTCTGTCAGACCTGACCGCTGCAGTGTAGCGCTGCCTCGCCAGGGACCCTGGCCCACGTTGAATCAACGTCACCAGTGCTGTCCGGCTGACGCTGTCCTTTGGAGCTCAGAGTCCTATTGTGCACCATAGTTTATTGTACTGTAAAGTTTAAAGGGAAGTGCAAAAGCTATTTCAAATCTAATATCATTTAGAAAAAAAATCTGTTTAATAATACAAAGACGGGTGCAATCGTAGAGCAAAGAGAGGGGGCAACTTTATCGCCCTCTTGATTCGCCTGTCTTTGTTGATTTTCATCCCGTCGTTCCCACATCCAGTTCACACGTTCACCCAGATTCATTGACCGTTCAGGCACAGCGTGTAATGTACCCGGATACCTTCAAACGCCCTTCAGACCGCAGGGGTGACGGCACTGCTCATCTTCCACTTCGTAGAGCTCTTCGACCGGACTCGTCCGGTTACGTGATACTTTCACTTGAAGTTTTTGGGTATGATGGCTCTCACTTGAAATTTTGGGATATCGTTTTGTTTATTTAACACACAGTTGTGAATTAAATGCTTCTTTTCTGGCTGACAAAGTTAATGGTTCCCTGTTTGTTTGGGGATGGGCGTGGCTATCGATATCTGAGGCCCCGCCCTTTGCTCTTTTATCACTCTTCCTACTGGGGCTACTGACACTGGTACATACGGGATTGCGAGCCTTTAGGAGTAAAGCAACACGAATCAAGTAGAGAGCTGCATTTACCTGTTTTGGTTTTTTTTGTTGTTGTTGTTTATCCTGTAAATTATTTCACTACGGACTGATAAAGATGTTAGGTCTTGTGAGTGACTTTTAATGGCACGTGTTTTAATTATTTTCGTTTTGATCTGTACTTGGCTTTCTTTTTCCATCTAGAAATGTCTCATCCTGTGTTTGTTTTGTTATTTTATTTTGTGAACACAGGTTCAGATGTGGCGAGTGTGTGTGTGTGTGTGCATGTGTGGAAATGCTTCTCGCTGCTGTTTTTGCGTAGCTGGAAGGCGGCGGGTGTGTGAACGCCCCGCCACAGGAGCGCCAGTGACCCTCCCTGGCACCGCAGAGCACAGGCTTCTGGTCTCCGTACGCTGCCACAAGCTGTAGACATGCCAATATTCAAATAAAGAGCAACAATCAAACTCTGTCTGCCTGTCTTCAGGTTGACGTCTAACATTGCATATTCACACTCGCGGGGAGAAAATGACCTGAATCAAAATTTTATTTGTAAGCATTCTGTAAACGTAAAAACTCATTTATGCAGGCTTTGTAAAGTGTGGGATGGTTATTATATGTATTATAAACTAAATTAATTTAGGAATTGCACCATTATGTGTCACACTTCTTGAAAAAAGGTTAATTTCTGTGGGTCAGAGACCGGGTAGGTAGCCGGGTGATTTTTACCAGAATTCTTGTTAATTTTGGGATAAATGGCGGTATATTATAAATATCTTTGTATTTACTACAAAGTGTGATACATGTTTACATGCAAGTTGAAGCTTTGTGCAAACGCACAAGTGTCTTTATTAAAACAGTTTATGATGTAAATAAAATTCAAAGACAGGGTTTTCCTCCCGTTTGAAAAAATACCTCGGCGATGTACATTTCTGGCAGTATACTGTCCCATCCCGTATCCCGTTGGAAAAAATACCAATATATTACCGAAGCTCGATATACAGTCAAACCAAAAAAATTATCACAGTTATTCACAGTTTATTTGCTATTTTTTTGTTTCGATAATGGTCATAAAATATAACAACTCATAGCTGACAGGTGGGTCATTCTATGAAAATGGTGGCTTTCCTGACCCAGCCCCAACCACCAGGAAAAACACTTAAAATTGTCAGATAATGACAAAAAATATGTGTTTTTTGTTTTAATTGAAGTGTTTTATTATTAATAAACATATGTAAGACAGTTATATTGCAAACCATTTTTTAATCCATATCTGAAGTCCGCAAATAAGCAGAGGACTTGGCAATGCAGCGCAAAAAAAATTTCTGACCCTTTATGAAGATTTTTGGGGTATATACCCTTGTTTAATTTGCTGTCCTCAATTAACTTTGTGTCCCGCACCCACTGGTAAAAAAATTAAAAATGATATCTGAATATTTTTTTTGTTGTACTGTCCTGCCCTATTGGTTACCAAAGTAGTACACTGAAAAAAATGATTCATTGAATTTAATAAATTTTTTTAAGGTAAATGGTTGCAATCAATTTATTTAAGCTACATTTAAACAAAAGTTTTATATTTTATTTTACTTTACTAATCTTTTTTGTTTAAATGTAGCTTAAATAAATTGATTGCAACCACTTACCTTAAAAAAATTGATTAAATTCAGTGAATCATTTTTTTCAGTGTTTGGCACACATTCTTAATTAATGCCATAAGAGTACCTCAGGGAAGTGCAACCTTAAATTAAATGTAAAATTTGACGACTCCTAAATGTCTTAAAACCTGACATCTGTGGAATATGAAATACATGACACTACCCGTAAAAACCTAGTTTAAATAACTTTTTACGGTTTTCAACATAAAATCATCTTGTATAATGTGTAACTGTGAAAATATAATCTTGATATTTTTAATATTGACCAAGGGCATGCCAAAGATTGAAATCAACTCACACAGAGACTCACAAATATGAAAGTTAAGAAAAATGACATGGGGAAGGTTTTATTGACTTTATTTTCTGAAGCGAGTCAAAGTAAGATAACATGAGAGTGAAATTCTTGGCATCACTATTGCATTTACCTAAGATGAAGTGAATCTCATTATAATGATCTGTTTTATATTATGCTTCATCAGTCTTGCTGTATACACTTGCTGTGTTGCTCTTCAATAAGAGATTAAGACTTCCAAAGCAGCGTTTTATTTCTCCTGTATAGGTTTGGATGGTTATAGTGGTGTCCTGCAAAACTTTTAAAGGCAATGTTGAAGCGTGCATATTCCTTCATCTTGCTTTTAATGCAGGTTGATTCTCACTAGAGGATGTAGTCCACCTCTGAGTATAGCTCGTCAGCGAGATCTTCCTCGCTGGAGTTCAGACTTTTTAAGCACAGAGCACCCCGCCTGAGAAAGAGAGCGAGTTAAAGACCTCACCATCATGGACGTGAGATAATATAAAATACTACTGTGGAAGTCAATGGTGCTCAAAAAAGGTTTGGTGGTCAAACTCATACATTTTTAAATAAATCTTTTCTTTGTTTTGTGTATATACATATATATTTCATATAAATAAATTACAAATTTTATGTTTTTTTATTTTAAATGAGAAGTTTTAAGTGAAAATTTGTGAAGTTACCCCAAATGTTGGCACTGTAGTTTACCAACACAAGGACAGTGTTCTTGAGGACCGTCCACATCCATATCCCATGACAACAACCCCATCAGATGATGGGCTGAAATGATGCAGCGCTCACGTTCTATTGGCTTAGGAATGCACACTGGAAATAACAGGGCTGATAACAAATCAAGATATAAACAGGTCAAGATAGAGGTCATAAAAAATCCTTTTTCCTTAAAAGTCCAATGTGTACATTTTAGGAGGATATATTGATAGAAATGCAATATAATGCATAATAAAAAAAAACATTTCATCCTACCTTCATTTGTTCTCTTTTTATCATCAAATATGAGTACATAAAAAAATAAAGGCTGGATGTACTTAAAAATATAGTGCATCATTTTGCGTCCATTTTTTTTAAAGTAGCCTAAGTATTATGAAATTTAAAGCAATTTATGCAATTGCTTAAAATTTCAAGTAAAACTTACTTTAAAAAGTGCATGCAAAAGTGTATACTTTTTTTACAGTGTAGGGTTCTTTAAAATACCAAATTTTGAGCAAACAGCTTAGATAATTGCATTTTTGTAAAGGACTTTTGAAAGAGATCAGATACAGAGCGATGATCAAAACATACACAGAGTTTAAACTGTTTGCCCTAATGCTGCGTTTACATCAGCCGCGGTAAAGGCGTCAAGCGCGAGTTATTTCAATGTTAAGTCAATGTGAAGACGCGTGTCTGGAGGTCTTGCAGCGCGGATGAGGCTTTTGGCGCGGTAGACGCAATTCCGCCTCATTCGCGTGAATGCCGTGAATTGAGCGTCTGGCGTGGTACATGCGAATGGTGCTTTTTGTGCATTTTGCGTTTGATGCGAATTTGCCGCTGACGCCCCAGTTGAAAAATTTGAACTTTGGCGGATTTTCGCGCCACGTTAACCAATCAGGAGCCTGCTTGCTGCTGTGGCGGCAACCCTGCCCGGAGTCACTTATTCAACATGAAGGAACACTTGATATTGTTCGTTAGCAGTCACCCGGAGCTATACGACACAAGTTCTTATTTCTATAGAGAAAGGAATAAAAAGGACCTTACTTGGAAGAGTGTCAGTGAGGACATTGGGCAAACTGGAAAGTAGTAAATACTCATTTCACTTTTGAATCACGTGACGTTTATCGACCCGCGCCGTTTATTTTACCCCTCTAGTAAGCTGACTAAATACAAACCGGTAACTCTCTCGATAAATGCACAATCAACATCAACCATCTTGCAAACAGACAACCGCATAGCACTTGCCCCTCCCACAAGAAGCAAATTTTGCTTGCTTTTTCCGCGCGTCTACTTCGCTTTAGACGCGCAAATGCATTCAAACTGTTCAAACGGCAAACTAGGTGCGGTAGACGCGATATTGATGCCTGAAACGCGGTTGGTGTAAACGCAGCATAAGGGGATACTTCCGGGTTTTATAAGTTGGGTAAGGGCACCACCTGGTGGATAAAAGCGGAAATACGGATTGCCGGAAAAAATTGTCATTGGCAGGGAAGCGTTATCTCTTAATTGACGAGTTAATGAGCCACGGGTCGCCTTATATTGAGGTCACCATTTTGCGCCCCATGCAAACGCTGAGTGCATTTTGTCACTATGTTGTTGTCTCAGACGATGACATAATTGTCCTGTGGTGGCTACCGTAACTTCTCTATGTGCTTCGAAAGGGATGGGTGAACTTTGGACTGAGCCGATGGTTGCAATTCGCAACCTCACCGCTAGATGGCGCTAAAATCTACACAGTGCTCCTTTAAAATAGTTTGCCTTTGGATTGTGCTCATATTCATACCCTTATGTAAGGCACAGCAGAAATCCTCTTTACAGTCACTCTGGTGTTGACAGGTGGTACCCGCGTCTCCCTTCGTGCTGTTTTGCGCACACTGACCCCACACGCACATCTGTCCTGCACAACATTCTTCATCTTTTGAACATGTCTGAGGAAAATAAAGTTAAACAATACAATAATATTTTTTTAAGTAACAAATGTAACATTTCCTTTTCTGTAATGCTTATTTACAGTATTTAAACATATCCAGAAGATGCTTCTTCATGGCAGAGATGCTAGGAGTCTTTGAAGTGACCTCTCCTTAATGCGTCCTATTCAGGACTGCTCATATTTAACAATCTGTGCACTTTGTTATGAAACTCAATAAAGGATCGCTTTAGCATATCACATTTCAGGTGCACATATGCTGTGCTGCAATGCAGTCGCAATGCAGGCTTAGTTGCATTATGAAGGAAAGCCACATTGCTGGGCGCTATGTTTAGAAGAAAAAATATCATTGAATGGAAATAACTCAAGATTCAATAAGCAAACGGGACATTTTACTGTACAGGACGACTGTGGTGTGCCAAGTCAGTGAAATGTAAAACCTCTTACCGCATCAAGCTCTTTGCAGGGCAGACACTTGGAGATGCGTGTTTCATACAGACAAAACTTGCCCTCCCCGCAGTCTTCATCAATGACACACTCCTGAAAGAAAGTGAAAAGTCAAAAATAAAAATATATTTTTGGCCCCCCAGGAACCACCTGGAGGCCCCCTGGGGGTCCCCAGACCTCAGTTTCAGTAAATCAGGAGCTCGTGACTGAATCTATTCTTTGAGCAAACCTTTACTTTTATTGCCTGACCTCTCTGGATATCTAAAGGAGTCGCTCTGAAATATCAATTAGATCTGGAAAGGCTCAGATTGGATTTGTGGGATATCTGACATTCTCCTGTCACATCAGATGCAGCACCGTGTCAACACTGATGTCAATACACAACAGCCAGTGTCCTTTTAGCCAGACGTGCTGAGGAAAAGTGACATGACTTCTCTGAGAAGATTAAAGGGTTAGAGAGACCTTGAGAGGAGATACAGACGGACAGATAGACAGGTAGCTTACATGATCAATGCTGTTTGATGCATCACTGGACTGTGTCTCTCTAGAAATGGTCATCTCATCAGTTACATTGTCTGTTGTCTGAAAGCAAAAACACAGAAATGCATTAAAGGTGCAGTGTGTAATTTTTAGAAGGATCTCTTGACAGAAATGCAAAATAATATACACAACTATATTATCAGAGGTGTATGAAGACCTTTCATAATAAACTGTTATGTTTTATTAACTTAGAATGAGACGTTTTTATCTACATACTGAGGGTCCCCTTACATGGATTCGCCATTTTGTGCCCCCATTTTTTTACTAATTTGTTTCTGAAGATGACATGTTTGTCTGGTGGCAGCAACCGTAGCTTCTCTATACGTTATAAAAGCGAGGGTTGAGCAGTTAACTAAGCCATTAGTTGCAATTCGCAACCTCACCACTAGATGCCGCTAAAATTTACACACTGCACCTTTAAAACACTTGGAGATCGTTTCCTAATCCTAAACACTACTTAGATACCACAAGTTATTACTTCTACAGTATATGTGTGATGCTTATAAACTAAATATGAGATGGAAGTAGTTTTAAAGTGAATATAGTGTATTGTTTCAACACACAATCACAAAAAAAGTTAATTAGTAACCCAAGCTTAGTTCACCTTATTAGTCATCTCAGTAATATAAGTGGATTGATTCCCGGCATTGATCTCCATACTGCTTTCATTCTGAGGATTTGAGGAGAGTCCTGCAGTTGCATTCTCCGTCTGAGAAATAAAACAGGAGAACGACATCTAGCAATCTCGCTTTAAAAAACATTGCATTACATTTAGGTTATGCTTTCATCCAAAGCATGTCACAAGATTCTTTTAAGATGTAAAATAAATCTTTGGTATCCCCAGAGTACATGTGATGTTTTAGCTCAAAATACCACATATATAATTTATTATAGTATGTTAAAAATGCCACTTTGTAGGTGTGAGTAAAAATGTGCCGGTTTTAGGTGTGCCCTTTTAAATGCAAATGAGTTCATGAAATGCAAACACTGATCGCCATAATGGTGGTTTGTTGAAATTGAAACTCGATTGTGTTGTCAATTATTCTCTCTCTCTCTCTCTGCACTAAATGGCAGTGTCATGGTTGGATAGTGCAGATTAAGGGGCATTATTATAATAAGATCCCCTTCTGACATCACAAGGGGAGCCACATTTCAATGATCTATTTTTTCCACATTCTTGCAGAGAATGGTTTATCAAAACTAAGGTACTGGGTTGATCTTTTTCACATTTTCTAGGTTGATAGAAGCACTGAAGACCCAATTATAGCACGTTAACATGGAAAAAGTCAGATTTTCATGATATGTCCCCTTTAAAAAAAGTAGGAGAAAAAAGTGATTTGTCATAGGAAGGCAATAATACAAGAAGTGCTTACCATAATAGTGACTTGCATTAAATTGAAATATAATACAAAGTCTAAGACAGCACAAAAACAAATAGCAAATGCAATAAATAAGAGTACAGAGTAAAAATATAAAGATAAATATTTTACAACAGATCTTTACTTTTTAAATGACATCTAACCAAGTTGATTTTGCTTAAAAATTCTTGCATGCCGATTATTTTTTACATTATATTCCTAAATGATTTCATGCCTCAAAGCACATTTTTATAGTTTTATAATTAACTGTAAAGCAACTTTGTTATAGGCTGCTTAGGTTTAAGCCTCTATGTTTAAAGTTATTACTAGATTAATAGATTGACATGTCCATGTGATAACCCTATCAAAACTAGCCATTTATTAGTTATGAACAATATTTTTAAAGTAATTATATGTTATAATGAAAGCAGAATACCAAATGCTCTGCGTCGTCCAGTTTCTGCTGCGTGTCCTCCCTCAGTTCCTCCACCTTTTCGTTTAGCGTCGTTTCTTCTAATATCTTTGTCTCCACATTGGCAATGATGTCCACAGCTGTTTTGGATGTTTCGGGTATAATTCCGTTAACGATGCCCAAGCACAGATAAAATACAAGCAGAAACATCTCTGCAGTGTTGCTGATGCTGCTGTTTCAGGGTGTCTGTATCATGTCAGTGCATCAGATGAGCTGCAGCTGCGCAGACGGGGGCGGGGCGATGCCACACTCATACACACAGTAATCCAAAATATTTTTCACCTTTAAAATCGCTTTTTTAAATTCATTTAACTGTATACATTATATATTTTTATTCACTATTCTAGATTGATAAAAAAGTAACGTTTATCTAAGTTTATTGCATTTCACACATGTATTTGTTGTTACCTGATTGTTGTTACCATGTATGGTGTTTATTGTAGTTTATTATGTGAAAAACTAATAATATTTGTTTTCGTATAAAGTTTTAGGGACTGAAATTCTACATTTAGTTAGTTCTACCAGAAAGACTCGAAGATAGGTTAAGAATTGATATGCGTTTATTTAACAGTAGTTAGCAACCAAGGTTGGAATGTAACACAGAATATTTCTTTGGCGTAGGCCACGACCATAGTTCAAATCCGGGGGTCACGGATTCTTGCGGTTCCTGTCTGAAGATGAAGACAGGCCAGAATCTAATCCACCTCAAGTATGGACGGAACCGACCTGGTGATGGTGGTAGGGAGGGTGGGTTGTAAATGCTGGCATCAGTATCTGCGAACGCAAAGACAGATGAGTACAATCCTTATATTCTCTCAGGGTGATTGATTGCGCCTTGTGAAATGAATGACGTAACATTCGAGTTTCCTGGTAGAACCTCTGCTACGCTACGCTAAGCTAACATTTCTACCAGAAAGACTCGAAGATAGGTTAAGAATTGATATGCGTTTATTTAACAGTAGTTAGCAACCAAGGTTGGAATGTAACACAGTATATTTCTTTGGCGTAGGCCCCGACCATAGTTCAAATCCGGGGGTCACGGATTCTTGCGGTTCCTGTCTGAAGATGAAGACAGGCCAGAATCTAATCCCCAAAAATTGATCACGATGATCGGTACCCACCAGTGTTTCTTTGAGGCTCCTGAAACAGATAAGAGAAATTGTTATCTACTGACATTGACGTATGCCGTAAGAGGCCATGGGATTGCTGCTTAGGCCATAGAAGGCAGCAATATGCCAGAGAGAGATAGGCTGAAGGATAGGCCGCGTAGGCCGTAGAAGGCAACAATATGCCTAGTGGGAAAAGGCCGCATAGGCTTTAGAAGGCAACGATATGCCAGACAGAGATAGGCCGCGTAGGCCATAGAAAGCAACGATATGCCTAGTGAGAAAAAGCCGCTTGGGCCTTTGGAAGGCAACGATATGCCAGAGAAATAGGCCGCGTAGGCCATAGAAGGCAACGATATGCCAGATTGAGATAGGCTGGAGAAGTAGGCCGCGTAGGCCGTAGAAGGCAACAATATGCCTAGTGGGAAAATGCCGCGTAGGCTTTAGAAGGCAACGATATGCCAGACAGAGATAGGCCGCGTAGGCCATAGAAAGCAACGATATGCCTAGTGAGAAAAGGCCGCGTAGGCCTTTGGAAGGCAACGATATGCCAGAGAAATAGGCCGCGTAGGCCATAGGAGGCAACGATATGCCAGATAGAGATAGGCCGCGTAGGCCATAGAAGGCAACGATATGCCAGATAGAGATAGGCCGCGTAGGCCATAGAAGGCAACGATATGCCGAGTGAGAAAGGCCGCATGGCCATAGAAGGCAACGATATGCCGTGTTGAGAGAGGCTGTGTAGGCCATGAAGGGCAAAGATATGCCAGGGTTAGATAGGCCGCATAGGCCGTAGAAGGCAACGATATGCCCAGTAGGAAAAGCCAACAGGTTAGCTTGCAATAAGATTCACCACCACTAGTATTGATAAAAGGTACAGACCATAAACGTCGAACGTAATATCAGCAGTAGAGGATATCCGTAGAAGGCTGCCACGTTAGGCTTGATAGCAGAGAGGCCGCGTAGGCCGCAGAAGGCAACGTTATGCCAGAGTGAGAAATGATATAAACGGCAAAGGCCATGATTTAGCATGGTCAAATACACCACCACCACCAGTAGTTTGCTTAAACATACCTTGATTACTGCTTGCCGATATTGAATTGACCGTCATTGTGGTTTCCTGCACACAATGAAATAAGGAGCTCGGCTCCTGATGAAGAGACACAATTGGTGTATGCATGCTTTTATATTGTCATTATAAAAGTAGGGAGAAGATTCTATGGTTACAAACAAATCTGACTGATGCTAAAGATTGCACGGTGTCACTGTCGTGTCTTGGGTTTCCCCAGTCTTGTACTCTTTATTTGAAGTTCTGTAATTCATCCATGTCTGTAGTTCTTGTAGTTCGTTGGCCCTTGTTCTAGATTGTTTCCCCAGGTGTGTCTTGATATCTTGTTTACCCACATGAATATATAGTCCTTGTGTTTCAGTTGTCCTTTGTCGAGTGTAGTTTGCCGTCATCACTTTTTAGTCCTGTATTCTGGTCTTCATTCTGGTTCTGCTTTGTGCACTTTTGGGTTTAAGAAATAACCCATTGCCTTTTCTTGCTTGCTTCGCCATGACACAGGTGATTATATACACAATTCTCCGTTTACGATGTAAATTAAGACCCCCCAAAAACTGAGGCGCGGTACCAGTAGGGTTGTGCAGTTGATAAATGGATGTACTCCGAACGTAATAGCCTTCTAGATGAAAGTTTACAGCTTAAATTTTGACTAACCATAATAGCATGATTAAACGTAACAGTTTTGTGCAAATAGTCTTACATGATGTGCACTTAAGAGTTCTGAATTATTTGTTGAAAGATCCTCCACCACACTGGCAATCCAGAAATGATCGAAGCCGCACCATACTGACACCCAAATTGAGAGTACATATATTAGCTATATATAGCTGGTATTATTACAGATCATATCATATATTTAGCTGCATGAAAAACAATCTGCCAATGGGGTAAGAAAAAAAATCTTGAACTTTTTTCTTAAACACTTAATTCAATACAAATGCTTACCCCATAGATTTTTTTTTTGCTTGTTTTAAGCACAAATTCACTTAAATTGTATGTTTTTTGTCTTAAAACTAGACTTACTTTCTTATGTCATTTTGCTAATTGAAAATACATCTTGATGTATAATATATTTATTTTATATTTACTGTCAACTGGTTCATGCAGATTGAAACACGCACTGCATATTTTAACCACAGGATGGCGCCATGGGCTCGTTGTCAGCATTATCACACATAATATATTTTGTACAATATTGCGTCTTTTCAAGAATGCAAATTTGTCGATATCAGTTATTTTCTGGTTCATGGTTCAGCCCATCTGAGACCAAACCCGTGACCTTATTATATATGCACCTTGTTAACGTGTATGATACTATCATGATCACCCAGTTACCTGTCATCTACTCAAACCGCGTCATTACCTTATATCTGCAGTATATCAGCGATTATTTCATGTGAATATGAGTTACACCTCTACCGTAAACCACACAGCCAATAGGAAAGCCTACATCACATGTGCTGAGTCAATTATATCTTGTAAAAATGAGCAGCATCATATCCGCCAGCAGTCTGAGAGACTGAGCTCAGATCAGACAAGGCACACATACATACACGTGCATTCAGTCAGTCAGTCACAGACAGACTCTCTTACGGACAGATAGCCTACAGATACACGTAAGTAACTTTTGTCTGTTTTAAACAGTCACTTATCTTAACTTTAGTCTGTACTTGTATAACTCGTGCACTTTGACAGAGATCGCTATCGTATCGCTACTTTTGTTTCTTTCGTTGAGTTGCGCAAATGTCATCTTCAGTTCAGTATTCTCGACAGGTTGTTTCGGTTTAACCTCACCTTCACTAAACGCAGTTTTATTAGATCGTTGTTGTAAAATGTATTTTTTTTTTAAATGTAGTGATATTCAATCAGTGCCTCAAGTTTAGTAAATGTGGGTTTTCACATTAAAATGTTGTCATATACTTAGTAGTTTAAATTCCTAGATACTAAAGTGTTTTGAACCTAACTAAAGTACACTACAGTATTTACTACTATACAGTTTACTATAAAAAAATCACATTTGTTTAATATTTCAAGTACTTATATTGTAATGCTGTCAACTTCCCCCTATACACTTTCCCTTAAAATCACGATGTTGTATTACAAAAGTATACATGACTCAAACAGCATTGAGCACAGTTATTTCTGAGATCGGTGAATAACGGTGTTGATTTAATAGATTTCTAAAAATCAATATTTTAATATTACATAATAAAAGTTTAATTAATGCATTGTTGACTTTGACGTCATCAATTTGCATATGTAGTATAGAACGCACTGTCAATCAAGTCTATAGTACAGAATTACATTCAATACACTAGAAGAGGAAGTAGGTTCTTCTTTTGTATTGACATTATATTTATCAGGTATTTGACTAAATGACATTGTAATCATTGTTTTGTAAATAGATTGTGGTTATTATTAAGAGTGCAGTTTCTAAATGCTTCCGGGACACAAACAAAACAGAGAGGTGTTCAAAGATAGGTTGTATGAAAGATTGAAATGTGTAAAATGTGTCTGTAATGTTTCTTTTAGAAGATTTAGGGGTTTGCTCTTTAACCTGCACTTAAACTTGTGTAAAGTTCAATATAGGGAGACTGTGGTCTTGTTGTGGTCCTCTTGTCGGGTCTCTTACTCCGGTTGGGAGGCAGATAAATTGTACACCACTTTATTTCTGACAGATTCCTCTTTGTTGCCATGTTTTGGATATTTGACACATTTTTACCTATTGGACTTTAAACATAGTATTGTTTACACTGATTTTGAAGTTTGCTTTCGGTGGGCGACATACAGAAAAATGCTGACGTTCTAATCCCAGCAGTCACCTCAGTAAAGCATTGCTTAAAGTATTACAATATATTTTATTTTTCTAAATGTAATGCACAACAATGCATATGATTAAGAATACGTTTCCAGGGCATTATAGGTCTGCAGTAAAGTGTTATTGTAATTTTACACCGGTAAATGCTGTTCTTCAACAACCTTTAAGATTTGTGATTCGTAGTCACAAAATCTGAGATATTTTGCTGTGAGGATGAGCAATCACATCCTCTCTCATAATATCTCTAAGAATCTCTCTCTCTCTTTCTCTCTGTCTCTCTCATGATTCAAAGTACGTTGTTATCACGCATTGCACAATACATTGAATCACCTCAACACACTGAAAGTTTGATAGACATTCGTCATTCTTTACATTGTATTTAAAACTTTTTGTCTGCTTGGCTGGAATGTTCTCAGTAACGCATAGCAGTGCATTGGTATGAGGATACGGATTAGATCAGATGCTGCCAGGTGCGGTTTGCCAGTCGTGTGTTCTGCACGCTCTGTACTGCAACACCGTCATTTTGCTGTTAAATGAGGAATTTTGCCTGAGCTTATTGCCATGTTGATGTCAGCGCAGAGATGGTAATACTGAGGAAAGAATCTCTTTTGGCAAGACATGAAAACGACCAGGTTGTATGTAAATCTGAATGTCGAGCGCCTGTTGAGAATTTGTTCTTAGACTGGTCTGTTTAAGAGCCGGCCAAGGATGTGCCTTTATTTGGTGTTGAATGCAGAAAATGTTGGTTTTTGCTATAAGGCAAGCATCACAATCACTTTTGCTTATACTTTAGATTAGGGCTTCAAACTGGCCATGTTTGTCTGGTGGATGATGACGCAAGTGAAGATTTACATTGAAGAAGAGATCTAAAGATTATAGAGCCAAATCTAGAGACCAAAATATGATACACTTACGACTGGAAATAACCACCTGGGTATGGATTCAGATGTTAGAGTTAGGTTAGGTTGATTTTGATTCACACACTCTTAGTTTGATTCAATTCAATTCAATTCTCGATTCGATTAAAAAATGTAGGCGTAATACAATTCTTTAGCGATATTAAGAAAAGAAAAGTGAACTTCAGCTTATAAATGGTGAATTAATAAAAATAAATTTAAGAGCCACAATTGGGTACACTAGTAATAAGATTCACGTTAATGAGCTCTTATGTTCAATGTTTGTGGAAATTAAAATGGGAAAAATTTGATTCAGGGCATTTTTAGAACGGAAAATGAAACAAGATTCTTGTAGTTCAGTTGTTAGAGCATTGTAGTTCAAAGGGTTATGGGTTTGATCCTAGAGAGCATACATACACTGTCAGAGAAAATTTACCCCTGCTCTCACTGGGACGGTACCATTTCAAAAAAGTACAGATTTGCACCTTTGAGGTACATATTGGAACCATATAGAACTTATTAGTACCTCAAAACATAATAGTACCTCAAAATACATGTTAGTACCTCAAAGGTACATAATAGTACCTCAAAAATACATTTTAGTACCTCAAAGGTACATAATAGTAACTCAAAAATACATGTTAGTACCTCGAAAATACATGTTAGTACCTCAAAGGTACATAATAGTACCTCAAAAATACATGCTAGTACCTCAAAAATACATTTTAGTACCTCAAAAGTACATTTTAGTACCTCGAAAATACATGTTAGTACCTCAAAGGTACATAATAATACTTTAAAAATACATGCTAGTACCTCAAAAATACATTTTAGTACCTCAAAAGTACATAATAGTACCTCAAAAATACATTTTAGTACCTCGAAAATACATGTTAGTACCTCAAAGGTACATAATAGTACCTCAAAATACATGTTAATACCTCAAAAATACATAATAGTACCTCAAAAATACATTTTAGTACCTTGAAAATACATGTTGTACCTCAAAGGTACATAATAGTACTTCAGAAATACATGTTAGTACCTCAAAGGTACATAATACTAACTCAAAAATACATGTTAGTACCTCGAAAATACATGTTAGTACCTCAAAGGTACATAATAGTACCTCCAAAATACATGCTAGTACCTCAAAAATACATTTTAGTACCTCAAAAGTACATAATAGTACCTCAAAAATACAATTTAGTACCTCGAAAATACATGTTAGTACCTCAAAGGTACATAATAGTACCTTAAATACATGCTAGTACCTCAAAAATACATTTTAGTACCTTAAAAGTACATAATAGTACCTCAAAAATACATTTTAGTACCTCGAAAATACATGTTAGTACCTCAAAGGTACTTAATAGTACCTCAAAATACATGTTAGTACCTCGAAAATACATGTTAGTACCTCAATAGTACCTCGAAAATACATGTTAGTACCTCAATAGTACCTCAAAGATACATGTTAGTATTTCAAAAATACATTTTAGTACCTCAAAGGTACATAATAGTACCTCAAAATACATGTTAGTACCTCGAAAATACATGTTAGTACCTCAATAGTACCTCAAAAATACATGCTAGTACCTCAAAAATACAATACAGTACCTCAAAGGTACATAATAGTACCTCAAAATACATGTTAGTACCTCGAAAATACATGTTAGTACCTCAATAGTACCTTTAAAAAATACATGTTAGTACCTCATAAATATATTTTAGTACCTCAAAGGTACATAATAGTACCTCAAAATACATGTTAGTACCTCAATAGTACCTCAAAGATACATGTTAGTATTTCAAAAATACATTTTAGTACCTCAAAGGTACATAATAGTACCTCAAAATACATGTTAGTACCTCGAAAATACATGTTAGTACCTCATAAATACATTTTAGTACCTCAAAGGTACATAATAGTACCTCGAAAATACATGTTAGTACCTCAATAGTACCTCAAAGATACATGTTAGTACTTCAAAAATACATTTTAGTACCTCAAAGGTACATAATAGTACCTCAAAATACATGTTAGTACCTCGAAAATACATGTTAGTACCTCAATAGTACCTCAAAAATACATGTTAGTACCTCATAAATACATTTTAGTACCTCAAAGGTACATAATAGTACCTCAAAATACATGTTAGTACCTTGAAAATACATGTTAGTACCTCAAAAATACATTTTAGTACCTCAAAGGTACATAATAGTACCTCAAAATACATGTTAGTACCTCGAAAATACATGTTAGTACCTCAAAAATACATTTTAGTACTTCAAAGGTACATATTAAATAGTACCTCAAAATACATGTTAGTACCTCGAAAAATACATGTTAGTACCTCAAAGGTACATAATAGTACCTCAAAATACATGTTAGTACCTTAAAAATACATGTTAGTACCTCAAAGGTACATAATAGTACCTCAAAATAGATGTTAGTACCTCGAAAATACATGTGAGTACCTCAAAGTACATAATAGTACCTCAAAAATACATGTTAGTACCTTAAAAATTCATGTTAGTACCTCAAAGGTACATAATAGTACCTCAAAATAGATGTTAGTACCTCGAAAATACATGTCCCTACGTCAATGGTACATAATAGAACCTCTATATTAGTACCGAATACATATCTATGGTATGATACATATTAGGAGCTTTTCAGAGGGTACTGCCCCAGTGATAACTGGGTTCATATTTTGACAATTATTTTCTATTTTGCATGTACAGTAATTTTCTGTGGAATAAAGCTTCATGCACAAATGCATAAAATGTCAACTAATATGTTTTTTTAGCATTTCTGACATCAATATAGCTCTTATAGTTTAATATTAAGTTGCAGAGCTGCTATTCTTAATGTGTGATTAAAAGGACAACTAACTAGTAACTAACTCGCTCAGTTTGTAATTAGTGATTTTTACCAAACCTTCATTTAATCTCAGGGAGCTCTGAAAGAGATCGCAGGCGTCCAAAGTAGCCCAGTGCCAGACGCACTAAATAACCCATCATCCTTAAATTAAAGCAACATTTCTCTCTATGAGATCATCATCACGGTAAAGTGTTTTAATACATCACACGCCACACAATATTTAGGGTTTCCATGACAACAGGATTACCTTCAGCAGGCTTCAAACTGGATAGCTGTGTTTTTGCATTAGACCTCTGAACTTTTCTTTTCCTCTTTAAACGCCGTTCCATGAGTTCATTGCTTCCTGTGCATTCGATTTATAAAGGGATGCCAAAAAGTGAAAAATGTGCAGCTCTATTCAGAAAAATAATGAAGTGTCAAGATAATAGGGACTTTAGGAGAACATGATCTATACAATATCATCAATAACATGAACACACAATTTAATCGGTGATGTCACAGTCAACATGAAATTGAGATTTACTCCTATTTATTCTGTAACCCTATATCTACCTTATTCTGCATTATACTGCAGTAAATCATCATTACTCGTTGCGCCAAAGAAATGATTATAAAAACATCCAAATCATAAAACGTTCTCATGTTTTTGCTGCTGAATCAAAGATTTTTTATGGATTTAGGAGCAGGGTCAGTGTGAGTTAGTGTAGGTTAGTTACAGGTCATCCGGATAGCCATGTGCTTTTTGTTTTCTCCGGGAATACGAGACCTGTCTATTCTGAGCCTGTCCGCTCTGATATCAATTCTTCTGTGTCACTATTTTTGCACTGCTGTAATGCAAGCTGATCCTCAGAGCCCATTACTGAGACACGGATGTTTATACAGCAACATCATTTTAATGTACCGTCCTGACTGTGGATGTGCGTTCATCTCCGAACATTTATTAGGTGCTACTGCACGAAGTATAATAGGGCCGTCATGTCCTCCAGATGACCTTGTGTGTGATGTGAATCTTGCTATGATACCTTAAACATTCAGGAATGTACAATGTCCTAAATGTACCATTTCAGTAATATTAATACTAATATTAATACTAATATTAAAGGGACACTCCACTTATTTTGAAAATAAGCTCATATTCCACCTCCCCTGGAGTTAAACATTTGAAGAGTTTCGTTGCAAAACGAGATAACCACCATTTTTTTAATTGTTCAGAAATCTTGTTTTTTGGTTGTGCATTCCAATTAATTTCAATGCAACTGCAGTTGGTTTGTTTTGATTTAAACCGTCATAACTTAAAAAATATAGCTAAGTAGCACCATAAATCAAAATAATAACATGATAACATAATAATAAACATGTTTTTACAAAAATGTAAAAAAATGGATTTATCTCGTTTTGCAACAAAACGAGATCATTTGATTCTTACCGTTTTGGAATCCATTCAGCTGATCTCCGGGTCTGGCGGTACCACTTTTAGCAGAGCTTAGCATAATCCATTGAATCCAACTAGACCATTAGCATCGCGCTCAAAAATAACCAATGATATTACGCAGCGCCCGAAAATAGTCCCCTTGGTTACTTTCAATAGCAGGGGACTATTTTCGGCTGCTGCGTAATATCACTACGCCTCCTGCAGCCATGTTACGGCAGCAAAGTCCTTGATTATTACGCCAGAATTAAAGTATAGTTCCTAGCCTATCGACCTAGAAAATCGCAACTTTTAATTTTCCGTCAGTCTTAGTAAACTATGTAACTACAAAAGAGGCAAATTTTAAATAGGAAAAATATTGAAATCTCTTTGGTAATTTTTGAGTGCGATATCTAATCAGATTCAATGGATTATGCTAAGCTATGCTAAAAGTGGTAGCGCCAGACTCTGAGTTTGGCTGAATGGATTCCAAAACTGTAGAAATCAAATGTTTAACTCTAGGGGAGCTGGAAAATGAATGTATTTTCAAAAAAAGTGGAGTGTCACTTTAATATTGATATTAATAATAATAAAAAAGTTTTATTTATAAAGCGCCTTTCCCAAGCTCAAAGTCGCTGAGGTAGAGATATGTACCTGAAACCAATATGCACGTTCCTTTGTTACTTTGAGGTACTAATGTTTTTTATTTTCGCATTGTGACATTATTTTTATGTCAGTTTTGCATAAATGTTTTCAGTGACGATAAGCGCAACGTAATATGTAAATTAGTTATGTTCACCAATTTTTCACAGGTGCCTCCAAAGAACGAGACTCATTTAAAATGCTTAGTCATCTCAGCAAATGGTTTTCCTCCTGAGTGCTCTGCCAAACTTGTATGAGTGTCTTAAGATAAATTTCCTCCTGTAAAGGGTCAGACAGTCTCGACAAGAGTCAGTCCACAGCTGCACCGTCTCACACTTATACTTCTGTGTGAATAAAGGATTTTCTCTTCACTTACTGTAGATAACGCATCGTTCGTACTTCTGTTCAAGACAGCTTTCTTTAATGTTGGCAATGGTTCATAAACCACATGTCTGTGCTTATGAAACTGGGAGTGCTGGGGAAAGGTTAGGCTCCCGTGAGGGATTCTGGGAAACATTGTTTTCTGAGATTGCCATGCAGCTATCAGGCGCAATGTTTGTCTGCACATCAGATGGAGGTTCCTTCCTGGTTTTCTTTGTTAAAGGTGGTAATTAACGCCAGATCTCGCCGGGTTTCCTCATTGACATCGGCTTCCTTTGTTTGGTCTGATAGCTGGAAGCTCTTTGCAGCAACAACAGCACAATGCACGCTCCGTGCGTGGGATCTGTTTTTCTTGCGGTCAGCCAGACTGTGTCGTATTGGACTCTGTCCTCTTAAAATAACATAAAAGGTTCTCATGCTAATGAATGGGTGTGGACTTGTGTTCATTATTTTGGATACAGTCACACAGCAAGCAAGCCAAATGTAATAACAGAGCTAAATCAGTGCTTTATATACAATTTGTATATAGTGTTGCTATAGCTCAATTGGTAGAGCATTGTGTTAGACGTGCAAAGGTTCAATCCCCAGGGAAACACACACGTACAGTACTGCTAAAATGTTTACTTTGTAATTTACTTTCATATGCATAAATGTAAATATACAATTATAAGTAAAAGTATTGTGTTGGTGTGCCATCTTTAGTCTTGACAAGGCCGTGCTGTTGAAGGATATTTAACATCCCTGGAAATCCCATCAATGCATTAAAAATTACAGTTAGTTGTGTTTTAATAACAGCACTGTCACAGTAATTCCCAGTAATTTCTTTTTCCAGTGGGTGTATGCAGAAGTCCTGTACGTCTTCACGGGTTTAACTGGTGTTTTGTGGGTTCAAACCGTCTGCCCGCAGTGACTCTTTCCATTCTGTCAGATGGTGAAGTCATGGTATGCAAGTCAGCACAATGCAAAGCCCAAATGAAGAGGACACTGTGCTACCTCTCACTGCCCATGAGGAATGCTTCTGCAGACGGATCTAATAGCTGGTCTCCTCCATCCCTGCAGCTTAACATGCCAGACTTTCTTAGTTATAGTTATTGACACATTTTAATTTAGGCTTCCAAGCAGACGTGCTAAAAGACCACATTTTACTGTTGTTTTGTGTTAAGATGCAGTGACTACTGTTGTGGTAGAGCTGATGCATGCTTAACATGAGTAGGGCTGCAACAACGAATCTATAAAATGGAGAAAAATCAATAATGAAATTGGTTGTTAAGTCAGACGCCTTTTCTTTAAACAGCGCGAGCTGCTTGCTTAGTCAGGAACGTTTTCTTCATACAACACAACCCTGCTGAAGAATCCAGCTAAGACCAGCATAAGCTGGTGAGCTGGTTTTAGCTGGTCTCCAGCTTGGTTTAAGCTGGTTTTGCTAGTGTAGCAAGCTGGTCTAGCTGTGTTTTGGTCACTTTTTAAGTGTAAACCACCTTAAACCAGCTTGGTCTTAGCTGGATTTTTCAGTAGGGAAGCTGCACGTTTATCAGACGCTTCTTCTTCTCACCGCACGACCAGCTTGGTTAAAAGCAAAGCAGTGTTGCCAGGTCTTCTGCCTTTCGGTGGAGTTCTGAATTGGGCTACTTTTAAAGTAGTTAAAGGGATAGTTCACCCAAAAATGAATATAATGTCATAAATGACTCATCCTCATGTCGTTCCAAACTCGTAAGACCACCGTTCATCTTCAGAACACAGTTTAAGATGTTTTATTTTTAGTCCGAGAGTTTTTTGACCCTTCATTGAAAATCTACGTACGGTATAGTGTCCATGTCCAGTCTAAAGTCACGTGACTGCAGTGTCGCGTATATCTTGTTATCCTCTGACATGTTTGTGAAGTTTTTTTTCAAACTTTCAGTGTGCGTCTCCCTTAGACAGTAGATGAATACCGGGTGAATGAAAAACAATAAACAGATGGGGCGCGCAGATGGCACGTCAGCCGCGTCACTGCAGTCACGTGACTTCAGTTTCACGCATGCGCTTCACAACAGAAGACGATGCTGAATGAAGTCGTAGTTTTTTGTTATTTTTGGACCAAAATGTATTAATTTTTGTATTAATGTTAGTTGATGGCAGTACAGTTATTCATTTAGTTCATGGTGCATTAATTAATGTTAACAGTTACAACGATTGATTTTATGAATGTAGTAGTAAATGCCAAAATTAACAGTACCAAGATTACTAAATGCTATAGAAGTATTGATCATTGTTAGTTCATTTTAGCTAATGTTACCAAAATTAGCAACGCATTTTGCGTCATATTTGACCTCAGAGTCAGAGCACATAATAATTCCGCGCCCTCTCTAGGGGTGAATCTAGATATAAACATTAAGAAATGGACTTTGAACTATCATCTTTGTACACAGTTAATCTGCAACCATGCAAAATGATGGCGCCAGCGCTGTTGCGTCTGGGTTTGTAGATTTCAATAATAATTAATTGCATCCAGAATGAAGCACACACATGATGAAAATCTTAGAAAAGTGAAGAACTGGTCATATTTTGGCAATGAAACAAAGTGAAAGATGAAAAGATGCTTAATAGATTTTGAGGTTGTATGCAAAATCCACTTAAAAATCTCCCCTTAGTTTCAATGGGCATAATGCCTCGGATGAAAGTTTCAGACTTTGTTCAGAATGGATACTACACACTTTTCTTATTATTTTTGCAGTATCTGTACAATATGCAGTTGCAGAAATGTGTTTATTTCTGAAAGGTCCTAAAAGACAAAAGTTTTTTGGTGTCTTTGTGTGAGGTCTACTGAGACAGTAAATGGGTCTAATTCAACATTAACAAATGTGATTGTCATTTAACAAAATTTTTGCAAATCACTGGATTGCTTAAAATAATCAGCAGCACAAGACATGATGTTGTCTTTTTTATAATTTGACATTTAAGTTGAAAGTGGGCTTAGGGTACGAATGTGGGCTTTTTTTACACTTAGCAAATACAACCTGATTGTAAAGTGTTACCAGGAAATGGTGTTTGCGGCTGAAATTTTTGTTCAGTTTTCGTCCAGCGAGGTGCCTGCACAGAGTCTCTTCTCACTTCTCATGTAAATAAGAGGTGTGGTCTGTTGCAGAAGTATGTCAGGCGGCTGACTGATGGAATGCAGTGCATGTGAACGCGTGAGCTCGACTGACTCCAGAGGGAGTTCATCTAACACCCGCATGACAAGAGCTGACACATCTCTAGGTCAACAAAACAATTTCCTAAACACACCACCAGTGCTGAGACCCTGCATGCCTTAAACTGCCTGTACATAACAAACAAAGTTTATAATATGCACAAATATATATTGTACTGTGAAAGGAAGCTAGGACTAACTTTTATGCATTTGACAGATGCTTTTGTTGAATGTGACTTACAGGGCTTATCCTAGTCCCAGACTAAAATGCATGTTTGAACTGCCTTCATTTAACAACACCTTGTACTGATATATCTTAACATATTAATACAATTTTCGATATGCATTACAATAATGCTTTGAGTTTGTAAAATCTATTTGAATAATAAAAAAATATATATTTAAAAACTGAAAATTATATAACAGCATACATGTTTCACATTCTTTCTGGTAAAAGAAAACATCATGCTCTGTCTCGCCAGTCTCTCTGCTTTGTGTATAACTATCTGCTAACTTTTTGAGGTATTAAAGCAGGAGTGGGGAACCCTGGGTCCTGGAAGGCCACTGTCCTGCACAGTTTAGTTCCAACCCTAACCAAACACACCTGAATTTCATTTTCAAGTAATCCTGAAGACTTTAATTCGATTTTTCAGGTGTGTTTAATTAGGGTTGGAACTAAACTCTGCAGGACAGTGGCCCTCCAGGACCAGGGTTCCCCACCCCTGTATTAAAGGAACCGTATGTAGGATTGTGGTCAAAACTGGTACTGCAATAAAAAAACTTGTGGCTAAAACTGGTACTGCAATCTCGCAACTGGTGGCCAATACACAACGTGACAACATAAACATCAGTTGAGGGCTGCAACTCGACTTTTTAAATGAAAATATCCTGGCCTGACCACTGTTGACAGTGATATAAGTATTTGAAATGAAAATGATTTCTTAATGTCTAGTGACATATCAGGGCCATTTTATGATTAATTGATATACATTTCTTACATAATGTTCCTTTAAAGGGGACGTAGTTTAATTGCTATAATTGGGTTTCCGGTGCTTCTATCAACCTAGAAAATGTGAAAAAGATCAACCCATTAACTTAGTTTTGGTAAACCATTCTCTGTAAGCATGTAAAAAATAGGTCATTGAAATTTGGCTCCCAGAAGGGGATAATACCGGCCCTTAATCTGCACTATCCAACCACGGCACTGCAATTTAGTGTCGAGATCAGCTCATTTGCATTTAAAAGGACACACCCAAAATTGGCACATTTTGCTCACACCTACAAAGTGGCAATTTTACTATAATAATTTGTCTATTTGGTATTTTGAGCTAGAACTTATACGTACTGTGAGGACACCAAAGATTTATTTGACATCTTAAAAAGGTCTTGTGAAATGTCCCATTTAAAATCATTTAGTTATTTTTTACGAGTGTATTGCGACATTTGCGGTATAGCTGATAATTTGGAGATATTCTTACAGCCCAACAAGTGAACTACAGGAACAAGAAGGACTTTGGAAAAGCACCAAAATGCTCAGGACACTTCATAGATACAACCATTAGTCACTTCTCTTGGCTTGTATCGCAGCTTCATGCCTGGTTTTTAAATAACCGTTCACCCGAAAGTTCAATTCAGTGAAGTTAAAAAATCTTCAGTTCGTGTTTCGAATGTCAAATTTGATCAAATGCAAGTAATTGTTGATTTTTGGGAAAACTGTACCTTTTAGGAGTTGAACAAGCTGGGATAAAATATATAGAGAGATCTGCAAGTATTATCTGTTTTTTCTGCTTTACATCGAGAACTGGATGTCCTTTCTCCAGTAAAAATGTTTGCTTTAATGTGCTTTCAAGTCTCCAGCCTTCATATCCAAGAACACGATTGCATTTCAACACTTTGCATACTATGAATATTTAGACATTGTGGTTGTATAAAATAAATATACATCTACTGGGTGATGTGCATGACAACAGAAAGGGTCTCGTCTCACCCTCGATGTGGTGTTAGGTTAGTTCTTGAAAGCGTGTTTATGCTTTTTGATGTCTCTCTTTAAAGTCTGTTTATTATTTGGAGGAAGTTAAAGGACTTTGAAATCTTATAGGGGAGTTCACTAAAAATACACGCCAGTGTAGTGTCCCCAGCTCACCCAAAAACATCCATCCCGGTCCAGTTCGCGGTAGGGCAAAGCCGCAAGAAGTGAGGCTTTTTTTCTATGCATGCTGTTAAATGCGCCTATTTTTAGTAAAGAGTGAGCACTTGGCTGTCAAAGAATGAAGGTGTGTATTTGACGTCAAGCCACTGTGTAGATGTAACAGATACATGCTTTGTCCTTTTCTTTTAGTTAAAAGAAATCAGATGTAATCATTCCTGTGCATTTTGATGAATTAGATTGTGAACGTTTAAAGCAACAGATTCCTGCAATATGGCCTCCTGCCATAAACAATAATGTTATACAGTACGTCAGCCTAAATTTCTGAAAATTAAAAAATCGTTCTTGTTTATTTTCAGCAGAAGAATGTCAGTATTGTTTAGCTTAGAGATATTTGTTGCCTGTTTTCTATTTCGTAAAGACGTTGGAGGTTTTTATACGACACATGAAATCACATAACAATACGATGTGATTGCTAAAGGCAACATCGCTGTTACTATTGCTTAGAGTTACGATTATGTATTGGACAAGAACGGGACCCTTACGATTAAACTTTGGCACGTAAGTCATCCTGCAAATACTTTTTGCTACGGACATGAATAATGCCATGAATTAAGCAGATGTGTCCTATTACTTTTCTAAGCTATCAGACTTTTTGCATGACAGAAAGTTAAACAGTGACATGGGGCTGAAGCATTCTTAAACCATATGTGACCCTGGCCTGTCTGTGAAAAAGTTATTTTTTGTGATTTACCACCAAAAAAGCATCCTAGATAATGTATAGGACATTCTGTGAAAATATAACCTTGATATCTTTAATATTGACTGAGTAAGGCCATGTCACTAAAGCCAACTTATGTGACATGATAAAGCATAGTGTCCATAAAATCATTACGTTGAGTATTTGAAATCATTTATATAAATGAAAACTTGAGTACTGTATCTTGAAATCTGCCAGCAATAAACACACAATGCCAGTTTTCATAATTTTAATCTGTATGACTAATGGGATTATGAGACAACATAACGTATTGCATTGTGCAGGGTTCCCACAGGTTCTTTAAATCCTTGAAAGTTTGTGAATCTGGGGGAATTAATTCAAGGAAGTTTGTTGAAAATATACATACATAGATACAGGTCATTGAAAGTGCTTGAATCTGTTTTATGCAAGAAGTTTTCTGGAAAAAAACTTCCCTGTGTAGTGTAGGATAATATCATAAATTTTCTAAACTGTTTGCTTTAAATGCTTATATCTTCTGTATGCGAATGTTGATTCCAAAATGCTTTTTTGCATAGTTGTGTTTGACACATGAAAACGTCTCTGGTTACGTATGCACCTGTTGTTCTCTGAGAAGGGAACGAGACGCTGCGCCTCCCTTGACATACTTCCTGCATCCCTGTAACGCCGTCTTTGGCAAAATTTCAGATAGCGATATACTTCCCGGCTCCCAAGTCACCCTGTCTTTGTCGTTAAGCCTCACCATTGGTTGAATTTCATATACACATTCAGACGCACTTATCACTGGAGGCATCTCCAAAGTGTCACCGCAGTGACGCAGCGTGAGTTCCCTCAAAAGGGAACTGTAACAATGTATCTTTAAAGGTAACACAATGTAACCTTGCTTTCACTTAAATGTGTCCACACATTTAGTCCTTGAATTTGAAGGTATTAGACCTGGAAAGTCCTTATAAGGTCCTTAAATTTGAAGTTAACTAAGGTGTGGGAACCCTGATTGTGTTATATATTATGTATCATGTATGGTACCGAGTTTTGTACAGGCAAGCACCATCCACACTGTTTTAAGCAAATGTGCAAATCTGTGAATTTCTTTTTGTCTTTTCAGGTCTGGTATGAATGAGAAGACCAGAAGTTGGATATAACCGTCCACCGTGGACTAAAAATAAAGGAGCGAGCTAGAAATCAGCAAAGCGTCCACGGGACAGACGATGGGTGAAGCTGAAAATGAGAAGAATCAGTCTGGACGGCTGTTTGAGAACTTCGTCCAGGCCTCGGACTGTAAAGGCACCCTGCAGGCTTTTAATATTTTGTGCCGTTACCTGAAGCTCGACCCCCAGGAGCACCGCACCTTCTACAGCAGTTTGAGGAACACGGTGACCTGCTGGAAAGCCAAAGCCCTTTGGAGCAAACTAGACAAAAGGGCCAGCCAGAAAGAATACAAAAAAGGCAAAGCCTGTGAGGGCACCAAGGTAATCTGTTATAATTTATATGAAATATTCATAGAGTAAACATTTAGATGGTGCAAAAAAGATTCCATATTTTCGGCAAAAGATTCGTCCTAATTCTGGGACTGTGATTGCAGCATGGTATGACATCATTGTGTATGATGTCAGTGGCAGATGTTGTTGGTTAAACCAGTTTGCTGTGATTTTGGGGCAACCGGATTCAGTCCTGTTTTGCTGTATGAGCTCAGTCCTTCATTTATAGGTTGTGCATACTTTGTACATCTATGTGCTGTAGCTGTTTATTTAAATGATACACATACATACACATGAATACAAACACTTACTGATAAAATGTATAACTGTTATTGCACTGTTCAAGTATCTTTGGATAGAAGCGTCTACCAAATGCATAAATGTTGCAAAAGTTGCTTTAGCTTTCTGTGATCCTTGAAAGATATTTGGGCACTTCTCTACCCGTTTTTTTATTCAACCTAAAACATACACAGTTTTTAATAAGACAATCACCCTATAGTTAATAATTAACAGGCATTAATAAATAATGTAAAGAAGATTTAAAATAGATATTATGACCTATTTGTGGTCTTTGGGTGGTTGAGGGCAGGGCATGCGCAAAGTGACATCACTTTGCACAGAAAACACCAAAAGCTTGTCCCATAAGGTTTAACAGAGATAAAAAAAATAGTGGGCAGATTTTTATCATTACAGAACAATTGTGTACACACAATTACGTTAAAACAACCAATAAAAGTGAATTTGACCTAAGTAATTGCAAAAAATATGTGATATAAGTAGGGATGCACCGAAATGAAAATTCTTGGCCGAAACCGAAAACCGAAAAAGAGGAAACCAAGGCCGAAAACCGAAAGCCGAAACACCGAAAGAAATTATGCCAATTATTAGTACTACCATTGCACTTATGGTATTTTTGTGTGTAATAGAAATGGAGTCAACACACACAATTTGAGAAGAAAAATAAGCCAAACAGCATGTGGCATAAACAAACCCAACTTCAGTTATATAGGCTGAAGGATTTGTTTGATTAATCCTTTGGTGCTTGTTTGCCATGCAGTATACATTTAAAAACTGAGATAGTTGTGGTTTTGTTCTAACGTTAATGTTACAAAATGCTGATAAAAAAATGATGGCATTTTAGTGCACGTTAAAACCCCGAATGGATCGAAGGCTCAGTCAAATATGAATATCTTCTTTATTTAGTCTGACATGTTTTTGTTTAAAAAGAAAATCATATTTAGCCTACCTTCTCCGGTGAAACCCGTTTTTCTCATTAATGCCAGCTGCAGAAAAAACTCTGCTCTGTTGTTATCCAGTGAGAACAACAAACGGATCTAACAAATATATCTGAATTTAATATTATGTTACAAATAACGCAAGCTGGCTTGATACATTATTGCTGAGGGTGCAAAGTTACGAGCTTAATTTAACAACACTTCACAAAACGGAGCTATTGTTTGCTGTTACGGCATTTGCAGTTATCGGGTTTGTTATAACCATATCCACAGATAAAATAAACGTTCTCCGTTTCGTTTTCCATGCGTGTCTCGTGTCGTTTTAACAACAAAATAAACTAGGCTATATAAGGAAGCTAACAAATCTCTCATGATGCACGCTGATGCAGCGGCGGAGAAGCACGTCTAACACCCGGCATTAAAACTCTAAACACTTAAATGAGTCTGCAATCTGAATTACCAAAACAATCAGAAATACAAACATATTCATTTTCATGTCTATTTTATATTAAAGTCTGTAAAAGACCGTACAGGTGAAGTGAAAAAGGATTAAATGAGCAGTAGCCGTAATGCTGCGGTGGCGGATTAAAAACATTTGAATATCATTTTTTCCCCATTCTAATTATTATTGCAGATCGAATATTTGACCATTCGTGCACATCCCTAATTTTAAAAGCAATCATGTTAAATGTCTGTTATTCTGGATGTTAATCTGAACGAATTTTTAGTCGGAGCTTGTGAAAACTGTACACAAATGCCCAGAGAAACTCCGCGGGTTTGGACACAAACATTACGGTCGTGGGCGGGAGTGAAACTCACAGGTTGCGGAGATCCTGGTCAGAAATTCGGCGGACGCGAGTTTGAGAGAAATCTAGTCCACATCGCAGATATGTTACTTCAGACAAGCACGTGCAGGTCGCGGTTTCTGTTTGCGTCATCACATTATTTCGGCCCATATTTTTTCGGTGATAAAAGTCTTTCGGCCGAAAACCGAAAAAACACTTTTGGGCCATTTTCGGCCGAAAATTTTCGGTGGCCGAATATTCGGTGCATCCCTATATAAGTCTTTTTATGTAAGCAATAACATGAGACAAAGATGTTCATTCATGTATGCTTTATTAATATTTCTTTAGACATATCCATCTTTTTTATTCATTTTCCATTAGATGATGTGATCTGATGAGTTCCTGGAAAGCTCCTTTCCACTTTGTTTGTTTCTTTCGCGATTGCTGTGAGCGCCGGTATCGTGCAGGTTACTTCTGGGTCATAAAGTTCACCCATTTCTCACAACATACGCAGACAGATTGTTGATTTGTCCTGTGTTTATATGAAAATCCGATTAACTCACTTGTGTTTTATCTGAACCAGTTGAAAATTTATATCACAACTCCAAATAGGTGATCCTCACGAAATCCAGATTTAAAAGGTGTCCACCATCAGAATTTTTAAAAAGCCCTTATAGCCAATTTTTTTAGATTAAGGTCTGAACTTACTATACCCATTATTTTTAGAGGATTAAAAATATTTACAATTATTAAATTTTTTTAGATTATCATTATAAAAAATGATCATTACCGCAACATTATTTTTATTACATTAAATATATGCATTACAAACTCATGTTTCGGTAATGAGAACTAAAAAGTTGTCTAGGTACTATCACAAACAAAATTTCAACTTTTATCTGGAGAGAAAAAATAAGAACTGATTACCTGGTAGCCATCTTGAGTGTCACAGTCAATTATGTCCCTTTCAACAATTTTTTTTTGAAAATGTTAGTTCCTTGAGGGCTTAAACAATGATTGAAAATTGATGCGGAGGATGAGAAAATTGGTCTTGGACACATTTATATTCCTTATTATTGTCTCTACATTTACCAGTGATCACCAAATACCACATGTTTCTTTACTGTAAATGTTTATAGTATAACATGCACTGAAGCTTTTCTAATTTTAGATTTTTTTATTATAAATATTTCCATGTCAAAGAAACAAAATCCAGTCATGGACACGTTGCGGTAATGAAAATTTTCCACTTAAATGTGAAAAAAAACAACAAAATTGATTTGTATGATGTCATTCGAAATCATGTGCAAAATACAGTCTGTATGCTTATTTTGATAGCATTTACATTTTTTATAAAAATGCTCCATGACACCTCATAAGTCGAATTTCGCGAAAATCAACCAAATGTGCCATGTTATTTATTTGATGTTTATGCAAACAAAAGTGCACAATCGATGTTAAATTTGGTTTGCATAAGTACTTTTTGTACTAGAAATTATTATAATGTTAATAATCGTGGTGATTTTGGTCACTATAGCATAATGTCAAATTTCCATACCGTTTCATCTCTGTTTAATATGCTGGCTTATTAACCTTCAAGTCTTTGAAGCTCATTACAACACTGGTACAGAGACAGGATCTCTCAGCAGATGTGATTATTTCTGAAGATCAGACTCCTGACGTGTTCATTATGAAAAGTTGTGAAAAGTTCCTCCTAACACTTTGAAAGTCTGTGTTAAACAGACCCAGCTTCTTGTTGGCATCTGTGTTTCAGATCGAGCAGAATTTAATAAGTTCAAGTCATAGTGGCAATAAACGCCCTACTAACTTTTCTCGTGTGAAGAAAGGTATGAAGCTTTTTTTAGGATATAATTTGCCCCATGGTAATTATTTACAGTACTCCTGAGTAAGGTCTGTTCTCCATACGTGAATTAAAATCCAGCGCTGTGTTCATGCAGACAGATCAGGTATGCTGTAACTTCACAATGGATCATTATTATAAAAGTATTTAAACAGAGAATGTGGATGATTTCCCACTTTCCAGTCTGAATTTCATCGCAGGTACACCCTGTCCGGATATCAGACTACTTTGAACGGGTTTGCATGCGATATCTGTTTCTGTTGACGTGATAATCATGAGTAAGCGGTGCCAAAATAACACTTCATGAGAAGTGTTAAAGCTGAAGTCTTTACTTTGTGCACCACTAGCAACGCCAAAGAGTATTACATTAATGGTGTGGATATGTCTGAGCCCCACAATAGGCCAACGCACACTGCCCCAAGTCAAAATGTGTCCTAGGTGTGGTTTAGGAAGAGTGACATGATATCAGCACAATATAAATGTCAGCCAGATACACAGTCTGTCCAGGATATGAGCTCATTCCCTCTTTATCAACCAGCAGGAGAGCACGCCAAGACCTGTTTTATTGATTTATGTTACTATAACTGAAAAAAGCACAAATTTTTTGAATAGCCACCCATACAGGAATCTGATAGGAATCAGGAGTTTATATGAACTTGTTTTATGTTTTAAATATATTACAACATATTGGATTTCCGTGTGGGAACTGCAAACACAAGATATAGAAAGAAGAGATTTTTTTCTGAAGTATTTGTGACCCTGCCTTTGAATATCCAGTTGAAGTCATTTTTTTGTGATTTACTAAATTAATTCAGTGAAAATATAACCTTGATATATTTTATATTGACTGAGCAAGGCCACATCAAAGATTTAAATTAAAGGCGCCATAGAATGTAAAACTGTATTTACATACTATATGCATAGATGAATAATAAAAGTCCTGTAGATGGTTATGACATATCATAAGCTTCAAACACAATTGTTTCTTTTTTTCTTATGTAAACCTTGTGCATGCAAAAGACAGCTGGAAAACAGGCCAATCTCACATAACACAGACTGAGATGTTACAGTCGTGATGTACTCCCCCAACATTAAAGGGAACATATCTTGAAAATCTGACTTTTTTCACTATAATTGTGTCCCCAGTGCTTCTATCAACTTAGTTAATGTGAAAAAGAACAACTCAGTGGGCCCTTTTTTAACGATCTGAAACGCAAGTGCGAAGCGCAAAGCGCAAGTGACTTTGTGGGCGGATCTTGGGCGCTGTTGCTATTTTCCCGGCGGGAGAAATAACTCTTGCGTCAGGCGCATATCAATAGAGACAGAGCGCAGAGCGTCATAACCTGAAAGCCACGCCCACCGGGGGGGGGGGGGGAAGCAATCCAACCGTCTCCATTGACTTTGTATTGCAAGAGGCCGCCTCCTTGTCATTTCTGGCTTATAACAAAAAACTGAATAATGCCTAAAAGCTGCTGTGTGACAATATGTACAGCTAACAAGCCAAAGAACCCAGAAATAAGTTTTTATAAGCTGTTGAGCCGTAAAACCCAGCCTTTAAGGAGAATAAAGTGGATCACCGACTACGTTTCCCCCTATTGGACGCAGTTTTACTAATAGTAGTACTATGAAAAGTTGCCTGTTTCCATTTCTGTGTCTTTAAACGCTCGTTTTTTGAAGTCGAAAGCTTACAAAAACGTATTTGGTTTTTTTGGGTTGCCAGATGTACATCTTGTCACACAGCAGCTTTTAGGTATTATTCTGTTTTTAAGTTTAATCTGTAAATAAGTTTTTATAAGCTGTCGACCCCAAAAAACGAGCGTCTAAAGACACAAAAATGGACACAGGCAACCCCCCACAGCACCTCCACTAGTAGAACTGCGTCCACCAGGGGGAAACGCAGTCAGCGATCCACTTTATTCTCCTTAAAGACTGGGTTTTACGGCTCGACAGCTTATAAAAACTTATTTCTGGGTTCTTTGGCTTGTTAGCTGTACATATTGTCACACAGCAGCTTTTAGGCATTATTCTGTTTTTGTTATAAGCCAGAAATGACAAGGAGGCGGCCTCTCGCAATACAAAGTCAATGGAGACGGTCGGAGGATTGAATTCCCCCCCGGTGGGCGTGGTTTTCAAATTTGCATAACTGCGCTCTGTCTCTATAAGGGGTTGGTCTGAAGTAGGTTCATTATTCATAGGTGTGGTTTGGGCGTAACGTCAAATAAACCAATCAGAACGTCATCCAACATTCCCTTTAAACGCAAGTGCGCAAGTTCCATGGCGGTTTGCTATTATTATGACGGATTTACCAGGCGCACGCCAGGAGCGGTTCACAGCCGAGGAGACCCACGTTCTTGTAAGAGCAGTCAAAGACAATGCTCACCACAATGATTTCCCTTATCTCATGTGTTAATATTTTTTATTGTAACAATTAATGATTTGCAAAAATAACTGTTGCATCTGTGTAGATTAGATAAGCAAAGTGTGTGCGCGTTGTGCACGCTATACATTATGGTCAAGCATGCGCCCTTAAAATAGCATAATGAACAACGCGCAACGCGCCACTGACTTTAGACTATTTTTTTCTGGTCAGTGACGCAATTGTCTTTTTAAAACTTTTTAAAACTGCAAAATAGCATCAGGGATGGTTTGCGCCGGAACACGCCTCCTTTTTTGCGCTGAACCGCCCAGGGAGCGCAAGTTCATTCCCTAGTTTGCCGACGTGCGTCTGTGGAGGGAAAAACCCGCTTTGCGCCGGTGCAAAATACGAATGATACATGCGTCACTGACAAAGTCAATTGCGCTGGGTGCAAGATAGGGCCCAAGGTCTTTTTACACACACACAGAGCTACTGAAATGAGCTGCTCAGAGAAACAGCCAATCAGAGCAGAGCTCAACATTATTATTCACGACCCTTTCAAATTAGGTAATAATTGATTATTTCATTCTAAGGGCAAATCCTAGGGTTGTAAATGGACAAGTAAAACCATTTGTGGATCATTTTTGAACTTAATACATACCACATACTGTATCAATGTATTCTTTGGCACCTTTAAAGTGAAATCAAGGAGTGAAATCAAATTTTTATGCTCCTGAACACATCATAAGATTACGAGACTTTAACCTGGATTTCACAGACAGTCACATATTTCAGGTTTGTTTTACTTAGAGTTGCTTGTCAGGCAAAAATGTGCAAAATCGTAAAGAAAACTCAACTTTCCCATTGAAAAGGCTTTATGTTTTGTACAGTCACATACAGTTCTGCAGTGGGCAGTGTTTAAATAATGTTGAATAAAATTCTCCCTTTTAAATTTTTGGGCTGTTTTTCAGGGGCCGTGGTTACACTACCGGATTTTGTGGTAAATTCTTGGAGCGTTTCTTCAGTCTAAGCTGTAGAGCTTATGACCCAGACTGAAGTTATGATTTACTCTGTAAATCTGAGCAAAAGAGTTTTTGTTTCCTCCTTTCCACAAGTCATCTTCATCTTTATGTGTCTGCGCTTGTGGATAATACTGTAGCATAGCTAGTAAAGCATGGCACAAGCAACACCAAAGACCAAAGATATATATATGCATACAGTTTGTAATATCAAATGTAAACACTTGCATACATGTAAATATGTGCAGTCTGATCACAATATGCTTGCAGTTATTGGCTTTGTGATTCAGGATCAGTGTTGGGTGCAACGCATTACAAGTAACGTGCATTACGTAGTAATTTTACTTTTCTGAAGTAACGAGTAAAGTAATGCATTACCTTTTAAATGTACACATTAATATTTGAGTTACTTTTTCCAAAAAGTAATGCAAGTTACTTTTTTAGTTTCATTAATTTGATTTAAAAAAATGATGTACTGAATTAAACTACAAGTAGTCACATTATGCGTACACGCCTGGTTGGGAACAGTTTGAGTCTAAAACTGATATGGCAGGCCAGAGCTCGACATTTTTGTGATGAAAAATGCTATTTCTAAATGCAGAACTTTTCAGTCATAAAAACACCTGCAAGGCCTGAAAGAGATCAAGCCTCGGCCAAGAAAAAGTAACGCAAAAGTAACTAAAAAGTAACGTAAGCATTACTTTCCATGAAAAGTAACTAAGTAACGCAATTAGTTACTTTTTTGGGAGTAACTTTCCCCAACACTGTTTAGGATTAACAAAGTTACAGCGATAATTTACTCAAAACTGAAAATTCTGTCATCATTTACTCACTCTTGTGTTGTTACAAACCTGTATAAATTTGGTTTGTTCTGATCAGAGGTCCCTGCCTACTATGGAAGTCAATGGGGGCTCTGATCGGTGTGGTTACATTCCTCAAAATATCTGCCTTCGTGTTCATCAGAACAAATACATTTATACAGATTTGTAACAACAGGAGAGCGAGTAAATGATAACAGAATTTAAATGTTTGGGTGAACTATCCCTTTAAACAGCTTGGTGTGGTTAGGCATCATACTGTACAATGTCATTATATTGTATAATCAGGGAATTTTCCACTTCACCAATCCTGGAAAGGCGTTGTCCATTTTATTTCCATACTTTTAAGACTGGTGGTCCTCTTCAGACTGCAAAGGTTTTTATTGTGTTTGATGCTTTGATTTAGCAAACTATGATGGCATATGGTTGTAGAGCCAATGTAAGGATTAAAGTTAGCCTGGCGTGTGCGTAAAGTGACTATTGGTCCGACACTGTGACTTTCACAGGATGCGCCATGTGATAGGTCATGCAGTCAGTTCCTGTTCTGCAGACTTTTCCAAGAGATAAGACAGGCTGAGCAAGCGGTGTAATGGGATTTTGCAGATGCCACTGGCCTGTATTTTAAAACGAAATACGCCCAGAGGACATTTTTATTGCAAAGTGTTTGTTCATTAAAAGCATACTGGAGCTCTTAGTTAAGTATTAATCGTTCATAGATGTAGACAAAAACAATTGAGATGTTTGTTGATGTATGCAAATAGAGCTCTTAAAGGAAAACACCACCGTTTTTCAATATTTTACAATGTTTTTACCTCAGTTTAGATTAATTAATACATACCTATCTTTTTTCAATGCGTGCACTTTTAATCTTTGTACAGCACATTGTGAATGTGTTAGCATTTAGCCTAGCCCCATTAATTCCTATGGCTCCAAACAAAAGTTTTATTTTGTGCCACCATACTTATTCGTGTAACTACTCATGTAACAGTCTTTAAATAGGAAAAACATGGAAGTGTTTGGTGGCATCTAAATTCATCCCTGTTTGGAGCCACAGGGATGAATGGGGTCTTGCGATCGTTATATCAACACAAAGGTAAGAAGTCCCGTTTATATTTTGCATGTTGTGATCCGGACTTCTGTCATAAAATACTACATTTATGATGCTAGAGCATCTGTATCTGAAAACAGAGACCATGCATTGATGCTGAACAGGTAGACCTTTTAAACGATGTATAGTAATGTTAATATTATTAATGTTTGTAGACAGTAGGCTATATAGATATTGTTAGCAGTGTAAAAAAACCTGACGTCATCCCGCCCACGAATTAGTTCCGTCAAATAACTTCCGTCAATATTACTGCACCCGAGGTCGAAGTGCTGTAAACTAAGTGCTCTTCCGCCATACAATATAGTTCTCATTTTTTATCTGATTAAAAATTTCCACGTTTTCTTTTGTGCCACCATACTTACTCATGTAACTGCTCATGGAAGTGTTTGGTGGCTTCTAAATTCATCTCTGTTTGGATCCTAAGGAATGAATGGGGCTATGCTAAATGCTAACACATTCACGACATGCTGTACAAAAATTAAGTGTACGCATTGAAAAACGATAGGTATGTATTAATTCATCTAAGTTGAGGTAAGAACATAGTAAAATATTAAAAACTGTGGTGTTTTCCTTTAAGTGAACTAATTTTCCTTTATTATAGTCAAGCTTTATAAAAAATTGCATGAAATTGGCATGAAATGCCCAGGAAACAGCACTAGCTGACTCAACAGGAAAGCTCACCTCTGCACTACTATACTTTGTAGTTTTAGGGTGGAGATGAGCAGAAACAAAAGAGATATGGTTGTGTTCATATCTGCTGTGACAGTGTTAGTCTTTGGGTCTGGAGTGCTCTTTTATGAATAGACAGGCTTTGTTCATTCTGTGTTGTTTTTAGCAGGTAAAATCAAACAAAAAAGGTGCACCTGGTCTGTCAGTCTCTGCTGATGGTGTCTAACCTATCCAGTGAAATGAAAAGAGTGCAGGATCGGCCTGTTGAGACAGTGCGGCATACCTGAATCTCTCTTCTCAGACATATAATGTTCAGTGGTTTTCACTCTGCTTTTATCTCGCCACCCGTACATTTTCCTTTTCAACACTGTTAATTGTAAATAAACACAATTTTCAAGCATGTTCCTCACGAATAAACATACACTGCTTCTGCAGATTCTTTAACCCTGTCACAAAGTACAATTATATACAACTGTATCGCGCAACTTTCACACGCTAGCAAAATGAAACTACACGGAAATCAGCCGCTTTCGTTTTATCAATGAAAGGCTAAAAATAGCGCTGTTCAAGTCAGAAAAGACGTAAAACATTGTGTTCAGTTCCTCAGACTAGATAAATGGGCGTAGAAAACGCGGTCTCCTGTGGCTGTTCGAACACATTCAACTGCAGTTCTATTGTTTTTTTTCCGCTGTCATCATAGGTAACATGAAATAAAAAATGTTTCCACACACCAAACTTATACGACGCTGGCGCATCATCCAAGTCCGGGCAGACTTCCTTCCCACTTGCCATTTCTACACGTAACATGACCTGCAGCACTCACTCTCCACACCAGTCACCTCTTCTTTCGCGCAATTCGCCATGAACCGTCGAACCATGCGACGCACACACGCTCCGAACCGAGACAAGCGAACCGAACTCATTATGCATCTTATTATCCGAGTCTTTGTTTCCTCAGGTGTCAATCACAGATTGGAGCATTCACGTCTCCTAGCACCTTTCTAAGCAAAACGTATCTTAGAAATTCTAAATTAATATATTGTTTTATGTGAATGAGTTGGCAGGATGATTTACAAAAATTTTAGAAACATGTTTAGTATGGGTTTTGTGGCCTTATATCAGTGACTTTTTTTAAAAAACACGCATAAACTTTTCTCAAAAATACAAACATGTATACATGTTGCTCACATATCATTGTAGCCCAGTTTGTGCTGAACACAGCTTTATGAGTCATTTGCCATTTTTATGTTTTCAAGCAACTGAAAAAGCACAAATGTCAGTGCAGGTCAAAACTAGGGCTGTCACAATGATTAAATAAACGTCTAATTGTGATTGTTTGACCTTATCGCGATGATTTCCGATCACCGCAATGATTGCACATCTCTCTAAAAACCACAAGGGGCAATGCAGCGCCTGTATAAATAAGACAGTATCAGATGGCTCTCATTTAATGAAATACTGCAAAACTTTGATAAGTAGTATGAACTGGCAGGTAAAACATACATTTCCAAAACAGCAATTCCAAATTTAGGGAAGTGAAGGATGCTATTCTTAAAGGCCCTCTAAGCGAATCTGTGTGAAGTTACTTTTTGTTGATGTTTGAATTGTTTTCAAACAAACGGAGCTTAGCTAACTTCTCCCCCTCCCTTCCGTGCTTTCATGAACGCGCCTAACCCCTACCCCCAAATCCTTCTTGTCGTTTATTGGCTGGAACACTTTGTTATCATTTCTGGTTGTAGGTTTGGCCACTTTGTTTTTATTGCAGTTTGTGGAGCCTTGGCTGTCTACAGAGATCGCGTTTTTTTACAGTTTGATCAGCGGACAGGCAGCAAGCAGATAGTGGGGTGATGTTTGCTGTATGTTACAAAAAATGTTTTATGGTCTAAAACGCGTGAATTCTCTTAGAGCACCTTTAAGGATCTGTAAGGAATTTTTTTTTTTGCAGCCACTGCAGACGTGGTCCAGTACTAATATGACCTTAGTAGGATTGGCTACTATTTAAAGCCTGTTCTGCTATAGTCAGTTTATTTTGATTCCATTATTTTTTGTTATTTAATTCTTAATAACACTTTGTGTTTATTTCTTAATAAGAATTTTTAGTTTTTGAAAGATATAATCATTAAATAATTATTTTTGAATGTGTTTTATGTGTATTAATATTTACTACCAGGATTTAAAGGAACAGTATGTAAGAAATTTATATCAATGAATCATAAAATGGCCCTGATATGTCACTAGACATTAAGAAATCATTTTCATTTCAAATACTTATATCACTGACAACAGTGGTCTGACCAGGATATTGTCATTTAAAAAGTGGAGTTGCAGCCCTCAACTGATGTTTATGTTGTCATTTTGTGTATTGGCCACCAGTTGTGTGATTGCAGTACCAGTTTTAGCCACAAGTTTTGTTATTGCAATACCAGTTTTGGCCACAATCCTACATACTGTTCCTTTAAGATTTAATTTTAATAATCACAACAATGTATGAATACTATCCATTTGATATCCACACACACACCAAATATATACTTAAACAACATACATGTTAGCCTAACCTCTAAATTTGGATATAACATATTCTATTCAATCTATTGCTACAGTATAAAGAAAATACATTAGTTGCAAAAACAAAATAATGAACTTAATGACCTAGTATTTTTTATTACTGGTTGCTGCATGTGGGCTTTTGATGATGTCATCTGGGCTTCTTGTACTCACATTGAGTCAACAGCCACAACAGACACTGTGTACTGTATAAACACGATAAGATCCAGAATCAGGTGCGGCTGAAACCCGAGTATATCACAATATTGATACCAGCACTGCAGTCACGCCATATGTGACAGGAAGAACTACGGTTGCTTCCCTCACTACAGCTTCCTTATTTTGTGGTTCATAAATCATCCCAAAGTTCTGTTTGACCATGTGTGAGGGAGGAATAGGAAATAAAAGGATCAGAATGAAAAGTTACAGGACTGAGAGTCCAAGCGCTGAGTTTTTTCTGTGACTCAAGACTAAATCTGTATGAAGATCATCTCTCCACATGAAAAGGGGTCTTTCATCACTAAACCAGAGGGACTGAAATCATACCCACGGCAGACATTCCCAGACATGTCCAAAAACTGACGTCTTGACTTGACCCTGATGCGTGAATCATCGCTTTGAAATCACAGGATGTATTTATGATTTAATGCTGAGGAAGTCACACATGCGTCTCCAGTTTCTGGCACTGATTATATTGTGGTGTTTGCATTAGCGCTTCATTATTTTGTCCTGGCTTCTTTAAAAGACACTTCCTGAACGAGTGGGCAGGAGCTGTCTGCTCACAGAGAATCAATAGGAATAAATACAAGTGGTATTAAAAAAGCATAAAAGGTCTTAAGGGATAGTTTATGCATATTTGGTCATGCAAGACTTTAGTTAATTTCTTGTTGTTGTCTCTGGTTACTTTCAGTGCTTGATAATTGGAGGAGGCCCTTGCGGTTTGCGGACCGCGATCGAGTTGGCTTTCCTCGGGGCCAAAGTTGTGGTTATAGAGAAGAGAGACACATTCGCCAGAAACAATGTCCTGCATCTCTGGCCCTACACAATTCATGACCTCAGAGGTTTGGGTGCCAAAAAGTTTTACGGCAAGTTCTGCGCTGGAGCCATCGATCACATCAGTGAGTTTTAAAGCAGGTTCTCATGTCCTGTGCTCATTTCGAATATTATGGGCAGGTATCCATAACTTCCTTTTTTAGTTCTTCTTTATCTAAAATTTAAAGGGATGGTATATAAAACTCACTCTATGATTTACTCACCCTTAAAGGATTAGTCCATTTTCTTAAAAAAAAATCCAGATAATTTACTCACCACCATGTCATCCAAAATGTTGTCTTTCTTTGTTCATTTGAGAAGAAATGTTTTTTGAGGAAAACATTTCAGGATTTTTCTCATTTTAATGGACTTTAATGGACCCCAACCCGTAACAGTTTTAATGCAGTTCAAAATTGCAGTTTCAATGGAGTATCAAAGGATCCCAAACGAGGCATAAGGGTCTTATCTAGTGAAACGATTGTCATTTTTGACAAGAAAAATAAAAAATATGCACTTTTAAACCACAACTTCGGTCCTGTGACGCGCCAGCGCGACCTTACGTAATTGCGTAATGCCGTGGAAAGGTCACGTGTTCCATAAACGCACATTTGCAGACCATTTTAAACAATAAACTGACACAAAGACATTAATTAGTATCATTCCACATACAACAACGTCGGAACGGTCCTCTTTTTCCACACTCGTAAACACTGGGGCGTTGTTTCGCATACGTCATCCGTGACCTCTTGACGTGATGACGTATTGCGTGAGGTCGCGCTGGCGCATAACAGGACCAGAGTAAGATGAGAAGTTGTGGTTTAAAAGTGCATATTTTCTATTTTTCTCGTCAAAAATGACAACCGTTTCGCTAGACAAGACCTTTATGCCCCGTTTAGGATTGTTTAGAGTCCTTTGAAACTGCAATTTTAAACTGCATTAAAACTGTTAAGTGTTGGGGTCCATTAAAGTCCATTAAAATGAGAAAAATCCGGGAATGTTTTCCTCAAAAAACATAATTTCTTTTCGACTGAACAAAGAAAGACATCAACATTTCGGGATGACATGGTGGTGAGTAAATTATCTGGATTTTTTTTTAAGAAAATGGACTATTCCTTTAAGCCATACTCGATGTACACTAACACTATTTGAGTTATACTAGATATACTAGTTTTGTCTTGGCTGTTCCAAGCTTTACTGTGCATTCACACCAGACGCGGAAGAGGCGGCAAGTGCGAGTGATTTGCATGTTAAGTCACTGCACAAAGGCAAATTGGCATCCTGCAGCACAGTACCTGCGAATAGCGCGGTGCGAATGGCACTGAACACGCGGAAACACGTGAGTTGAAAAATCTGAACTTTGGCAAATATTCACTCCGCGTTGACCAAACAGTTTTTTTCAACGGAGTTTCAAAGGACTATAAACAATCCCAAACGAGGCATAAGGGTCTTATCTAGAAAAACGATTGTCATTTTTGACAAGAAGGGTGAAAAATATGCACTTTTAAACCACAGCTTTTCGTCTAGGTCCTGTCCTGCGTGACCTCACGTAAATGCGTAGTGACGTAGGGAGGTCACGTGTTACATATATAAAACGCACGTTTGCGGACCATTTTAAACAATAAACTTAGACAAAGACATTAATTAGTATCAGTCAGCTGGCGCATCACGACCGGATCTACATGACGAGAAGTTGTGCTTTAAAAGTGTATATTTGTTATTTTTATTGTCAAAAATGACAATCGTTTTGCTAGATAAGACCCTTATGCCTCGTTTGGGATTGTTTATAGTCCTTTGAAACTCCGTTGAAAAAAACTGTCACGTGTTGAGTTAAGTATTAAATGTTGGGCTCCATTAAAGTCCATTAAAATGAGAAAAATCCTGCAATGTTTTCCTCAAACATCAACATTTTGGATGACATGGTGGTGAGTAAATTATCTGGATTTTTCTTTTAAGAAAATGGACTAATCCTTTAATGATTTGGGACAAATATGATGTTATTTAATGTTAAACTATTTGAGTGGCGCTCTGTGGCGTGATAGGGATTTGAGCAACTTTCTGAGTCAAAGCTGAGCGCCGCGGACAGGCGCCACATGTCGGTGCCGGTGTGCGCATATTCATAGAAAACAATTTGTTCGATTTTTTTTTTAGAACGGCGCGGCGCTGCGCATACAGTGTGCGATCCTCTTTAGTCATACATTGGAAATTCACTTTCTCTTGAACATGCCCCAGATGATACCGGAAGTGTACTGCCCTCCAGGGGCTAAGTGCAGTGTCTACGCAAACACTGAAACTGAGAAAAATGGCTTTAAAGTTTTTTACACCAGCCAGTCAAACATGTTACTGCAATTTTGGCACACACATTTCTCTGAAATGGGACAAAATTTAACCAGGAGACTTTGTCACAAGACACAACAGATCTCACAAAGCCCATTTTAACCCTTAACTCAATTTTGACCAAATGCGTAGTTACTGCGCTTTCGCTTTGTAGGGCAGTGTAGATTACTTTTGTGAAGGATTGATGGACTTTTTGGGCTTTAAATCAAAAGCACCATTTACTATCATTATAAAGTTTGGAACAGCTAGGACTATATTTACTAATATAACTCCGATTGTGTTAATCTGTGAAAGATAATCCTATACATCAAGGATGGCTTGAGGGTAAGTAAATCATGGGGTAATTTTCATTTTTGGGTGAACTATCCCTTTAACAGTCTTTGAAAGACAAACAAGTCAAATTAACTATTTTTATAGTTTTTTGTCATTTTTTAAACTTGTAGCCCCAGTCCCTTTCCACTTTCATTGTATGGAAAAGAATTGATAACATAGTTTTCATTTCAAGGTGAAATGTCCAAGCAGTAAAGCTTTAATTGAAAATGTGATCATGTTTCTCTCTCCCCTGAAAGGAGCACTTGTATTCCCACATGTGTTAATTGTTGTGTTTTTAAGCAGTGTTAGCGTGACTATGAAGCTGATGGTTTTTGTTCGGGCTGTCTTTGGCAGGCATTCGGCAGCTCCAGCTAATGCTCCTGAAGATCGCTCTGCTTGTTGGTGTGGAGTTTCACATTAATGTGGAGTTTGTCAAGCTGCTCGAACCTCCAGTGGACCAGGAGAATAAAGGTGAAGCTTTTGATCCCAGTTTCATACAAAATACTAGTAAAGTCATCACATCTATTATATAACATAAATGATATGTGCATTATGCAAAGACTAAAAATCAAACTATTATTACTATTTCTATTTAAATATCTTATATTTTAGTGTCATTACAGCTTACATCTTTGCCCACAAGCGTCATGAGTTTCATCCACCTTATTGAAGGATCATATATTTAAAAAGTGCGATAACATTTTAATTTAAGAAATCTAATTTCAACCACTTTATTATTAACCTTCGACTCAAATGGTATTTAAGATCATGAGAGATTTTATGTGTTTGGTCTGCTCATGCACATTTGTCTGGTATTGTAAATGCACAAACTGCTTAGCTATTGTTTGTTTTTTATTTGCTGACCATAGAGACATGTTTATCTCATGAATGCTTTTTCAGTATGAGCTAATAGTGTGTTTTTGTTGAAGCTTAATTATCTCAATCCTTATTTAACCTTACATCCCGTCTAAAGTTTCGGTCACGGATCGCATTGTTGATTGCTTCTGGCTTCGGTTAGTTTGGTTTTCTTCTTTAGGGGTTTTGAAGATTACCAGGGAAAAGCTGGGACAACGTACTTCCTGTCTCATTACAATAGCTGTTTCCATGCCAACCAAATAACACCTGCAATGCTGTTAATGTATTTTTAACATTAACACGGAGTCCCTTCTGTGTCCCTTTCACTACTCATATACAGTAATGTCTCACAAGTAATTTCATGAGATTTTTAGAGATCAAAGAAATGAATGAATTATTAGTTGATGGTGGTAATTAGGAACAGACCCCTTGGTCCAAGTGCTTTGTGATGCATTGTGTTTCCAGATGTGGCCACTTTGGTCATCTTCGGAAGAACGTCATCACAAAAGCTTCTCCCCTCTCGAGGTCCTCGGCCGCTTGGATCCTCAGACTTTAGACCATTAGTAATCCATTTCTCTCTCTTCAACAGCAATGACAGCTAACTGATAAAAACAAAATAGCTTTCTAAAATAAGATCCTGTGACTGTTGTGACCTTTTGCCATGGCCTTGAGATGATATTCACTTGCCCTGAGTTTAGTGCTGTATGATCATTTAAAATTTCTATTCTTTAGACCAGTGGTTCCCAACCCCTTGTTGCCCACAACAATATTTGAAGGCCCTATTCATTCAATTTTTTCCAAATAAAATTAACTAGAGCTTGGAATGACTAGACAGATGTATATTCGCTACTAAAATGGCAAAAAAAATAAAAACATCTGGATTTAGCTTGTTTTAGCTCATTTTAATTCTTGTTTTGTCCAATTTTTTTATAATTTTAAGTCATCTTGAGGCCCCCTTGGAAATCTGCTCAGGCCCCCTGTGGGCCCCGGTCGGGAAACACTGCTTTAGACCATGGGTCTTTAACAGGGGTCCATGGTGACATTACAGGTGTTTTCCAAATATGGTTTGAATTCAAAATAATTTTTTTGGGGAAAATTAAATTAAACAAAAGGCATTAATGAGCTAATGGTGCGTTTACACCAACCGCGGTAGAGGCGTGAAGCGCGAGTGATTTCAATGTTAAGTCAATGTGCAGACGCGTTGACGCGCGTCAGGAGGTCCCGCGGCGCGGAAGAGGCGTTCGGCGCGGAGCGGAAGACGCGTTTCCGCCTCATTTGCGCGTGAAGCTCGCGCGAAAGGCGCGAATTCAGCGTTGTGCGCGGTACGCGCGAATGGTGCTTTTGTGCATTTTGCGGTTCACGCGAATTTGCGGTTGACGCCCGAGTTGAAAAATTTGAACTTTGGCAGAATTTCGCGCCGCGTTAACCAATCAGGAGCCTGCCTGCTGCTGTGGTGGCAGCCCCGCCCGGAGTCACTCACTCAAGCAGTCACTCGGAGCTATATGACACAAGTTGTTATTTCTATAGAGGAGACATGAATAAAAAGGACCACGCTTGGAAGAGTGTCAGTAAGCACTTTGGGCAACCTGGTAAGTTGTAATACACACTTCACTTTTGATTCACGTGACGTTTATCGACCCGCGCCGTTTATTTTTCCCCTATAGTAAGGTTACACAATACAAACTGGTAACTCTCTTGATAAATGCACAATCAACATCAGTCATCTTGCAAACAGACACTCGCGCGGCAGTTGCCCCTCCCATAAGAAGCGGATTTTGCCTCGGACGCGCGTCAAATGCTTGCTTTTTCCGCGCGTCCACTCCGCTCTACACGCGCGAATGCATTCAAAGCGTTCAAGAGGCAAACTAGGCGCGGTAGACGCGATTTTGACGCCCAAAACGCGTTTGGTGTAAACTCATCATAATAATAAAAATTAAAACTTAAATAATAAAAATGTATTAATAATATAAAAATAAAACGTTCCCACGATAAAAACTATTTTTGTTATACCACGGGTCTGTTGAATGCTGCATTCTGATTGGCTGAGAAATGTTCTATGGGTGTTGATTATTTTTCTGTAAACCGCACACCTAACTTTTCAAACGTCTTAAAAATAGGCACCAGAGCAATATTTGTGGTAACCGTGGTATAAGAGGAATAATTGACTCCGGTCCTTTGAATTATTTGAAAACTCGCTTCGCGTCGTGCCGCATTACCACCTTGGTGTGCATTATTTTCTTATAATTCAATGGCCCGTCGTCAATTATTCCTTACATATAGTATGTTAACTATGGCTTCGTACACACTACAAACTTTCGGGAGTGCCAACCGCATTTAAATTCGGGAGTGAATCCCCTAAAGACTCACTCCTGAAAATGTGAATCTTGACACAGAAATAACCATAGAAACGTTCTGCCGTATCGCGTGCTTATCACTCACAGCTTTGACCAAAATAATTTAACAGCGTTATGTTTAGAAATAAACCTCCGTTTTGGCATTGTGCATTGTACGCATTTTTGAGGCTGCTTCACAGCGGGCTGTCTTGCAGTGTTGCCAGGTCCTCATCTTTTTTGTACGTACATACCGTTTTGGCGCATAACTGTTAAGGCTTTTGGCTCATGAAGCGGTCAAGATTTTGGTGTTATTAAAGTGTGAAGGTGCCGGTCCAAATATTTTGATCTTTGAAGTAAAGCATATTCTTGTTCGCAATTTTTTTTGCAAGATCTGGCAACACTAGTCAGCAAACGCTCCTGCCTCTGTTATTTTCTGCACCGCGCATACAGAAGACTTTTCCCCTTCTAGGCATTTATTTTTTTAGAAGAGAGACCTGTCATGTCCATGATGCACGTTTAAACACTTTATTAACTAATAGTTGTTCAGTTCAGTTATGTACACACTTAGCAGAGTTTCTGCAAATGCGGTTGTCACTACCTGCATTTTGCGGGAGTTAATTCTGTTGTAGAATGCGATTGTCAGTCCCGTAAATTACTGAACTGTGTGTGTACAGAACAGGATTAAGCATTAAAAGGTGAAGTGACAACCAAATTAATATGCAGTGTATACGGGACCTATATGTGACTTTGATGATTTTGATCTCTTTTTAACCTAACTATCATCATAACAAAATATGCAAATCCAGTCTTAATTGTTACATGTACTGAGGGTCCCTGCTTCTCCTCTCTATCCATTAAGGGGTCCCTGGCCTAAAAAAAGTTGAAGACCTCTGTAGGCCTACCTTTAGCCTTGGTTTATATCGCCTTAAAAGGATTAGTTGTGGTTTTTGTTCGACAGAGATGTCGGCTTTATTGATAATAGTTGTATGAATGACTGTGATGTTATATTTCTGGAATGCATAGTGTGCTGAGCGAGATGACATCATGCATAACTGTATGTGAGTAACTCTTATTAGTCTTGTTGATACATGTTTCTGTTCAAAATAATAAATTACTTCATGATTTCATTCAGTGTAGACTACACTTGGTTGTGGTCTCTCCAACCCGCACCCATCCTCCTTAGAGAAAGATTTTATAGCTTAAGACTTAATTGAGATCCCAGTTTTGTTTAATTGTAGAAACAAATGCTTGTTCGAAAAAAATAAAAAAAGAAATGAAACAGAAACCAAGCGAGGCAGTTGTTAAAAATGAATATATGAAATAAATGTGAAAGCCTGGTTATGCAAGGTATACCTTTTTATCAGTATGTGCATTCCTCGGGTTCGAACACATGACCTTTTGTACTGCTAACGCACTGCCCTACCTCAGGATAAAATCTCAGATGCAGTAGCAAAACCTTTCATTGCTGTCTATGAGTTTGTGAGTAGATAAATGTGTTTGTTTCTGCAGGGCCGGGCTGGAGGGCAGAGATTCGACCCGCGGATCATCCTGTGGCTGATTTTGACTTTGATGTGATTGTGGGGGCTGATGGGAGACGAAATACTTTAGAAGGTACAAACCCAAATAACTCACAATGATGCAACTGTGGTTTTAGGCTCTGTCGTGTAAAAATAAACCTATGCTTGGGTGAAATAAAGTTTAACTTTCATATGCCGTACTAAATCACATATATATTATGTCCACTATAATAAACATGCATGCAGTGCTCTGTTTACACAGTAACCAAGAAGCTAAAATAATCCTCGCTCTACGATTGCAAACAAAATACTTTAGCGTGTATTATGGACAACCCAGAATGTAAAAATAGCATGTCAAATGATTTGTTTGCCTGCATATAAAATTTGTTTTCTCTCTCAAACTTTTTTTAATATAGTTAAACTTAACTAATCGAAAACAAGAGGTGCTTGTCCATGCAAACTCCCATTTTTCATGTGATTACCAGGATGTGCTATGCATTTGCTCAAGTGTTTTCAATGATTTTTAGCACTTTGTTATCTTAGTAAGTCTTTGAGTTTTTGCCAAGGGGCAACATTTTGGTCTCTAAAGTGAAGCAATTCATCAAATGGCAACTGGCTCCAAAAGGGAGTCGATTTCCATAGACCCCCATGTTAAAATGCCCACTCGTACAAAATGTGTTTTTGGTCTATATAGCTATATCCTTTATGACAACTGTGAGGGGGGTAAATGTTTTTGTAACTCAATTATATTAAGCCTTAAAGTATAATGAGGGTGTGGCCAATTCAGTGACAGGTGAATGAGCAGCCTAGCAACAGAACAAACAAAGCCTTATATCTCTGCATCAGAACATCGTAGAGACATAAGGGTTGGGTCTTTTAATCATGCTAACTTAATGCTAGCTTCATGCTAAATCATGCTAGTTTCATGCTAAATCATGCTAACTTCATGCTAAATCATGCTAGCTTCTTGCTAAATCTTACTAGCATCATGTTAGCTTCATGCTAAATCATGCTAACTTCATGTTAAATCATGATAGCTTCATGTTAAAGCAACACCAAAGAGTTTTTTTTACCTTAAAATAACGTTTCCAAAAAAGTTTCAGTGGTTCATCCGCTCAAAACAGGGTGAATGTCACTTTCACATTCGCTTTGCAGCCCTCTATCGGCCAAAACCGCACTAAAGAAGTTTCCAACCGTCGGGTAGTGGTCCTGTAGTTCGAGTGAAAACTACAAAAACTTGCTTTAGGGCAGACCTACAATCCAATCAGAGCCAGCTATGCTGCAGTATTTACGACAGTGGTAATGAACAATTACGCTTCTAACCTGTAGGGGGAGCAAAGAGCAATAAGTCTTTAGTGTTGCTTTAAATCATTTTAGCTTCATGCTTAATCATTTTAGCTTCATGCTAAATCATGCTAACATCATGCTAACATCATGCTAAATCATGTTAGCTACATGTTAAATCATGTTAGCTACATGTTAAATCATGCTAGCATCATGGTAGCTTCATGCTAAGTCATGCTAGCTTCATGTTAAATCATGCTAGCTTTATGCTAACATCATGTTAAATCATGCTACCTTCATGCTAAATCATACTAGCTTCATATTACATCATGATAACTTTTTAAATCATGCTAGCTTAACACTAAAACATGTTAACAGGTAAACTACTAAACTAAATTTCTTTTACATTTCTGTAAATCAACTTTTTTGCATTTTCATGCACTGGTAATTCCTTGGGAATTGCATTTCTAGTTTAGTCTATGTTTTTTATTTTATCCACTACACTGCAAAAAATATATTTTGGTATTTTTGTCTTGTTTTCAGTAAAAATATCTAAAATTCTTAAATTAAGATTCTTTTTCTTGATGAGCAAAACGACCCTCGAAAAAAGTCTAGTTTTTAGACAAAAAAATTAAAAAAAATATACCCCATTGGCAGATTTATTTTGCTTGTTTTATGCACAAAATCACTTAAATTTGATATTTTTGATCTAAAAACTAGACTTATTCTCTTGGGGCGTTTTTCTCATCAAAAAAGGCATCTTAAGATTTTTTTTGATATTTTTACTGAAAACAAGACAAAAATACTAAGAATTTATTTTCTTGAAAATAATTTTTTTTGCAGTGCAGAAAAATAATAGCACACCCCTTTCTAGCAAACCACATAATATGAATTATCTTTATCTTAACCACAAACTGTGAAGGATGATATGTGCTAAAGATTAGGATTTGGGACATGTCCAAATGTCTAATCTTAACTATGAGCAATAATAATAGTTATATATTAGCACCAGTAATAAATCTTTTTCAGATATAATCCAGGTTGCTCTTCCTATCTGTTAAACTTGGACAACACTTAAAAGTTGGCCTGTTTTCTTGGATTGTTTCATCCAAGAAAGTTATAAAACCATAAAATTTAATCTACTATGTAAAAGGATACTGCATGATGTCACCATGAGGCCCACCGGTGATTTTTGAGATCAGACAATCGACACACCCTCTTAGGTTATTTTTGAACACATCTTAGCATTTATGTGTATATTTGGACTGTTTTCTATGTTCGTCATCTTTTTACTTATCCCTAATCAGATGCTTTTTCCAAAAAAGGCCATATGTGGGCCCTTCCAAGCTATGAGATGTTACCTCATTGCCCAATTATGAGTAACTTCAGGGTTGCTTTTTTGGGCTAGTTCAGCATGTCTGCGGAAAGTTAAATTTATACCAAATTGAGGCAGGGCAACAGTTGGAAGAGAGAAGCTGCGTTTGGGGAAATAATGCAGATGACGAAAGGCGTGGCATGGAGATTTTACAGCATGACAGAAATTGCTCTGATCCACAATCACATGTGACATGTGTTTCTCATACAGTATTTTGCACAGTAAAAGACTAGCACCCCTTCCTGCAAGGTAAATAGGGCACAATCCTTTTAAAAGGAGTCATTTGCTGGAAAACTGGAGCGTCACGTCTGGTAAAAGAGGTTGGTAATTTTGCCAGACAGGAAAGACGCATGTGCTCTTACTCTGTTAGATAAAGACATTCAACGTTTTAAAGTACTTATGCCAACAAAGACCAAGCCACTCTGAGCTTTAAATAACAGGGTTATGATTTGGAAAATGTGGTAAATTTCCTCTGGATTAAGTGTGCCAACGCCGAACAGGAAGACAAAAAAAATACTCAATATTATTGTTATTGTCATTCTCCAGTCTCTCCTGGTGAACACACATACTAATGTATACAATGCATTGGATGTACTGTAAGGAGCTTTGGATAAAAGCATTTGCCAAGTCAAAAAATTACTATTGCTTATACGTAGTGTAGCTTTTAAGCAAGTGGTCTCCAAGTGAAAATATTCCAGTAGCCTTAAATTGAAAAAAAGAGCTGAGACTAAAATATCACATTGGTGGGGTGGAGGCTCATTGGGCCATTAAACAACCACAAAGCAAAACCTATAACCTCGTAGCAACATGAAACACCACTGGTATTTTCTACAGGAAATTATTTTATTTTGGTTTCCTTCATCCCCTCTTTTCCTCTCTTTCTCCCCCCTTTCTTTTTCTTTCTGTCACTTTATCCTTTACTCTCTCAGGGTTTGGGAGAAAGGAATTTCGAGGCAAACTGGCCATTGCCATAACGGCAAACTTTATCAACAGAAACACCACGGCTGAGGCAAAGGTGGAGGAGATAAGTGGAGTCGCCTTCATCTTCAACCAGAAATTCTTTCTGGATCTCAGACAGGAAACTGGTAAGAAAAACACACCAGGATTTAAAGTATGGGCCTGTGGATCATGCAAATACTTTCTAACCTCCCAGCCTATTCACCTCCCTGCAAATACAAACGTTTTTACATTTCAACAGCACTTTATTAAAAATGAAAATTGTCTAACCAAAATAAAATAGATGTGCATTTGAATGAAATGCTGTTTCATAAATGTAGCAAAATGCCAAAATACAACCAATTTTGGGGAACTAATTCGAATAAGTAAATAAAAACTCTAAATTTTACATCACAATTGTGCTAGCTGGTCATTTTTGTATATATTCCCTTCATGTTTTCCATAAATGCATAGTTCACAGAGAATGTTTGTAACAGATTAGATTTGGGGCGCCATTGACTTCCATTGTAGGAAAGAATAATACTATGGAAGTGAATGGTGCCCCGGATCTAGTTGCACTGCAAAAAATTATTTTCAAGAAAAAAAAATCTTGGTATTTTTGTCTTGTTTTCAGTAAAAATATCTAGAAATTCTTGGATTGAGATGCTTTTTCTTGAGGAGCAAAACGCCTCAAGAAAATTAGTCTAGTTTTTTGACCAATAATATTAAATTTTGGTGATTTTGTGCACAAAAAAACCTGCCAATGGGGTAACAAATTTTTCTTTAATTTTTCTTGAATTTAGTGTTTAGGAAAAATGTTCAAGATTTTTTGCTCACCCCATTGGCAGATTTTTTTGCTTTTTTATAAAAAACTAGACTTATTTTCTTGGGGCGTTTTGCTCATCAAGAAAAAGCATCTTAATTTAAGAATTTTTAGATATTTTTACTGAAAACAAGACAAAAAACACTAAGATTTTTTTTCTTGTAAAAATATCTAAAAATTCTTAAATTAAGATACATTTTGTTGATGAGCAAAATTACATAAGAAAATAAGTCCAGTTTTTAGACAAAAACATAAAATTTAAGTGAATTTGTACAAAAAAATCTGCCAATGTTGTAAGAATTTTTTCTTGAATTTTTCTTGAATTAATTGTCACTGCAAAAACTTTACTTTCTTACATTAGTATTTTTGTCTTGTTTTCAGGAAAAATTATTAAAAAATCTTAAATTAAGATGTAAAATAAGTTTTTAGACAAAAAATATAAAATTTAAGTGATTTTGTGCTTAAAACAAGCAAAAAAATCTGCCAATGGAATAAGAAAAATTTTCTTGAATTAAGTGTTTATGAAAAAAGTAAACTTATTTCAAGAAAAATTTTCTTATTCCATTGGCAGATTTTTTTTGTTTGTAAGTTTTGTCTAAAAACTTATTTTCAGGTCATTTTATTCATCAAGAAATTGCATATTAATTTAATAATTTTTAGATATTTATACTGAAAACAAACAAAAATACTAAGAAAGAAAGTCATTTATTTGTAGTTCATATATGTAAATGTTTAACCCTCAACGGATTATGAACTTCTTTTATTCAAACACATCTGTTAGCTTTGTATACCTGCCATGACCCGTACCTCTTTTGAGCCGAATTCTTGTTAAATCCTCACTTAAACTCAAGCTGACCTCATGCGTCTCATGTTACAGAATAATACATTAACTGTGAATCTCATTTAAAATTATTATTTTGTCTTTTTTTGCAGGCATCGATCTAGAGAACATTGTTTACTACAAAGACAACACGCACTACTTCGTCATGACAGCTAAAAAGCAGAGCCTGCTGGATAAAGGTGTCATTATTCATGTAAGTTTGTTGGTTTGATGTGTGCCGTGTCATGTTGATTGAATGTTGGATTTAATATAACCTGACATCCAAAAATGACATCCAAATTAATTTGGCAGATGCTTCACTTCAAAGAGACATTGTGTGTTCGCTAGGATTCAAACCCACAACCTTTGCATTGCCAACACAATGCTTTACCTTTAAAGGGATAGTTCACCCAAAAATGTTCATCATTTATAAGCAATGACCGATTAGAGGCCCCATTGACTTCCATTATAGGATAAAAGAATACTATGGAAGTCAATGGGGCCTCAGAATGTCTTCTATTATATTCAAGATATTTTTGGGTGAACTATCCCTTTAAGAAACCCTAAAAATCAATATAAAACAGAATTTTCATCTAATAATGAAGCACATAAACACTTTAAAGAGCTCATATAAGTGTACAATCTCTGTTCTCTATTTTGTTTCTTTCTGCCTCATAAACACCAACAGTCCCGTAAACATGGGACCAAATGTTCTCTAGTATTCATGTCTAAACATTGACGCACATTAGCATCGGCACAGTCAGTCGTGATTTGATTCATTGAGTGATTCAAGAGTGTGAGAACTCTCATGGGTGACCGTGTACACTAAATCCTGTTTCGAATGGTGGCCAGCGTTGGAAAGTCTTTAGATATTTCTTAGAAAGCAAAAATATAATTCATTAGTGCATGTTATTGTAGAGGAAAAGGTTTTGTAATCTTTAGAAAAAGAACTTGCTCAGACCCTAAAACTTCTTGCATTTTCTGTCCTTGTAACCAGTAGTCAAATAGATATTAAAGGGACACTCCACTTTTTTTGAAAATATGCTTATTTTCCAGCTCCCCTAAAGTTTAGAGTTAAACATTTGATTCTTACCATTTTGAAATCCATTTAGCTGATCTCTGGGTCTGGTGGTACCACTTTTAGCATAGCTTAGCACAATCCATTGAATCTGATTAGACCATTAGCATCGCGTTCAAAAATGTCCAAAGAGTTTCGGTATTTTTCTGATTTAAAACTTGACTCTTCTGTTGTTACATCGTGTACTGAGACCAACGGAAAATTAAAAGTTGCAATTTTCTAAGCCGATATGGCTAGGCACTATACTCTTAATCTGGCGTAATAATCAAGGACTTTGCGCAGCGCCCAAAAAAGTCCCTTTGGTGACTTTTAATAGCAGGGAACTATTTTCGGGCACTGCGTAATATTAATAATAAAATATCGGAACTCTTTTGTCATTTTTGAGCGCAATGCTAATGGTCTAATCGGATTCAATGGACTATTTTTCAAAAAAGTGGAATGCCCCTTTACGGCTTTGTTTCAGTCTACTAGTCAAATTTCATGTGGCAGTAATTTTATGTGTTTTATTATTTGTAAAAATGAAAATTACCCATGTTTTACTCATCCTTAAGCCATCAGATATACATATGTCCTTCATCTTTCAGACAAACACGTTTTGAGTTATTTTAGTAAATGTCCTGGCTCTTCCAAGCTTTATTATGGTAGAAAACAGGGTCCATGACTTCCGGAAGTTAGTTTTTATAGTTTATAAAGTTTTAAATATGGATATTTTTCCTACAAAGGTGCATCGATTATCCTCAGAAAGCCTTTATTAACCCCTGGAGCCATGTGCCGTAAAGCTTGAAAGAGTCAGGACATTTTCTAAAATAACTCAAATTGTGCACTGCAAACAATGACTTTCTTACTTAGTATTTTTGTCTTGTTTTTAGTAGAAATATCTAAAAAAATCAAGATGTATTTTCTTTATGAGCAAATGACCTAAGAAAATAAGTTTAGTTTTTAGACAAAACATCTCAAATTTAAGCGAATTTCTTTTTTTTTCTTTTTTTTGTAGAATTTTTCTTGTATTAAGTAAATTTAAGAAAAAAATTCTTTATTGTCTAAATTGTTTTAAGCACAAATTCTCTTAAATTTTATATGTTTTGTCTAAAAACTTTATTATATTTATTTTCTTAGGTCATTTGCTTATCAAGAAAATACATCTTGATTTAAGAATTGTAGATATGTTTACTGAAAACAAGACAAAAATACTAAGTAAGAAAGTCATTTTTGATTTTCAAGAAAAATATTCTTAGTATTTTTGTCTTGTTTTCAGTAAAAATATAAACAAATTCTTAAATTAAGATGCTTTTTCTTGATGAGCAAAACGACCCAAGAAAATGAGTCTAGTTTTTATAACAAAAATATCCAAGTCATTTTGTGCATAAAACAAGCAAAAAAATCTGCCAATGGGGTAAGCAAATTTTTCTTGAATTTTTCTTGAATTTAGTGTTTAAGAAAAATGTTCAAGATTTTTTTGCTTACCCCATTGACAGATTTTTTGCTTGTTTTACGCACAAAATCACTTAAATTTGATATTTTTGGTCTAAAAACTAGACTTATTTTCTTGGGTCGTTTTGCTCATCAAGAAAAGCATCTTAATTTAAGAATTTTTAGATATTTTTACTGAAAACAAGCCAAAATACTAAGAATTTTTTTCTTGAAAATCATTTTTTGCAGTGTTAGTCTGAAAGATGATGGACATATGTTTCTCGGATGGCTTGAGAGTGACTAAATCATGGTGTAATTTAGATTTTTCGCTAAACTATCCCTTTAATCTAAATGCAATAAAAAAAAAATTTAAAGCGTTAAATTTGGGATACATTATACATTGATGCAGACGCTTCGAACCCATGGCCTTTAAACTGCAATCTAAATGCTCTACCAATCTGTGTCCTCATTAAAAAATCCTTTTTAAAAGTAGTGCAAATGCTGTTTTACTGTATGTAATGAAAAAAAATTATATTTATGCCAAAGAATCAGTAGCACAGCTCACATCAGCATTCATTATTATCAGTGATACTGTTTATCATTTTCAGGATTATATTGATACTGAAGCACTACTGAACAGTGAGAACGTCAACCAAGAGGCTTTGCTGGTTTACGCCCGAGAGGCTGCGGATTACGCGACCCACTATCAGATGCCGAGTCTGGATTATGCCATGAACCACTGCGGTCAGCCCGATGTGGCCATGTTTGATTTCACCTGCATGTACGCTTCAGAAATCGCTGCTTTGGTCAGGGAACGGTTCGGTCATAAATTACTGGTGGCACTTGTAGGCGACAGCCTTCTGGAAGTGAGATAACACTACGTCTTGTGCTTATTTATATTCATTGTGACTGTGTTAGATTCTCATGACTGTGGTTTCCTGCGTCTCTCTGTAGCCCTTCTGGCCGATGGGGACGGGCTGTGCCCGCGGCTTCCTGGCGGCCTTTGACACAGCTTGGATGGTGAAAAGTTGGGCACAGGGTCGGAATCCCCTTGAGGTGCTGGCAGAGAGGTTAGTGAAAGTCCAAATGCAAATCTATCATATGCAAACAAATTATACACGCAGTGGCTCCAAACAAACCCAGACTAGACTTTTTTAGTAGACAAACAGAATGTAAACAAGCCATATGTGCCAAATTTAAAGGGGCCATGGAATGAAAATCTGACTTTTTCCATGTTTAAGTGCTATGATTGGGTCCCCAGTGCTTCTAGCAACCTAGAAAATGTGAAAAAGATCAATCCAGTAACTTAATTTTGGTAAACCATTCTCTACAAGCACATGAAAAATTGTTGAAATTTGGCTCTCCTTATGATGTCATAAGGAGCTCTTATTATAATAATACCACCCCTTAATCTGCACTATCCAACCACAGCACTGCCATTTAATGCAGACAAAACCACAATTGAGTTTTAATTGCAACAAAACACCATCATTGTCATCAGTGTTTGAATTTCATCAGCTCATTTGCATTTTAAAGGACACAAAACGGCATTTTTGCACACACCTACAAAGTGGCAATTTTAACATGCTATAATAAATTATTTATATGGTATTTTGAGCTAAAACTTAACATATGTGCTCTGGGGACACCAAAGATTTATTTGACATCTTAAAAAAGTTTTGTGCCATGGCCCCTTTAAATATGCAAAAAAATCATTAAGGGTTGGAACTACATGTAATTTGTTTTTTGGTAAACTGTTAAATGTTTTTTGACATGTATATAACCATGCAAAGTATAATCTATGGACGATATGTAGGGAAATGCTTTGTACAACACACTTATCCCACAGTATGAAAAAAATTATACACAATAAAAATAAGAATAAAAATAGAAAAGAAATATGAAAATCGTACATTTAAAAAATAAATAAATAAAATGAAGGGATTAAGTTCCTTTAATTATAAATGTAAAATGTATTATAATAAAATGTATTATTAGTATTATACTGATTTATTTTGTCTGTGTATCTACCTACAGTACTTTATATATTAAAGGATTACTCCACTTTTATAAAAAAATCTGATAATTTACTCAACATCCAAGATGTTTATGTCTTTGTTCAGCCGAGAAGAAAGTTTTTTGAGGAAAACATTCCAGGATTTTTCTCCATATAGTGGACCTCAATGGTTTGCAGTTTCAATGCAACTTCAAATGGCTCCAAACAATCCAAACAGAGGAATAAGGGTCTTTTCTAGCAAAACAATCGTAATTTTCGCCCCTCCAAAAAAAGTACTATTAAACCACAACTTCTCATCTTTCACTAGCAGTGTGACACGTCAGCGCGACCTTACGTATTACTTAATCACGTCGAAAGGTCACGCGGAAACTTCCGCCCCAGTGTTTACAAGTGTGGAAAAAGTGGACCGTTCCTACTTTGTTGTATCTGGAATGATACTAATTAATGTCTTTGTGTCAGTTTATTTTTATAATGGTCTGCAAGTGTACGTTTCACATATGTAATGTGTAACCTTTCGATGTGATTATGTAATACGTAAGGTCGCCCTGCCGCATCCCACGGCTAGTGCAAGACAAGTAGTTCTGGCTTAAGGATTTTTTTATTAGTAAAAATGACGATCGTTTCGCTAGATAAGACCCTTATGCCTCGTTTGGGATCGTTTAGAGCCAAAAATCCTGAAAAACTTAATTTCTTTTCGACTGAACAAAGAAAGACATAAACATCTTGAATGACATGGGGGTGAGTAAATTATCAGAATTTATTTTTTATGAAAGTGGAGTAATCTTTTATCAGTTGTAAATAGCTTTCAGGTTATCTGCTGTAGGTTTATATATTAGTTAATATAGGCTTATGTGGGCTTTGCTTTTGTTGTTTCTTCAGGGAGAGTTTGTACCGTTTGCTACCTCAGACAACACCTGAGAACATTGCCAAAAACTTTGATTTGTACACCATAGATCCTGGAACGCGCTATCCAAACCTCAACTCAACCTGTGTGAGGCCACATCAGGTAAGATGACATCACTCTTTATCTACATACAAAAGTTAGCATTATATAATTACCATGATTTTACTATGGTTAAAAGGCGTTGTTTGGCACCAGATAAACCAAGGTGTTTCCCTCTTAACAATGGTTAGATCAAAAGGCTCTGGAAGATTAATTTTTATCTTTATTGCCAGCATCAGTAAAGACATTATTATTCAATACTTATATGACATAGTTGGGACAGGCTCCAGCACTTCTCGTGACCCCAACAGGGATAAGTGATATGGATAGATTGAAAAAACTATACTTCCTCCAAGTAATATTGTTTTTATAATGTGACTGTCAGCTGTTTATGATTGCCAAGCCATCTGGTGGATTAATACTGTGTAGTGGTCACAGGTGTGACTGTAGGGGATTTTACGAGAGCTCTGAGCATCAATCATCCAACCAGATATTAGAGCTGAAATTTATGATTTACCATTTATTGTAATTCAGATGGTTTGCTGTTATTTTTCTCACGTACAGGTCCGCAACAACTATATCTGTGGAGAGATGAAGGCGTGCTCTCTGGAACGGGCCGCCACGATACGACGGCCTGTCAACTTGGCCAGACGAGGTAAGAAGATCCTTCTGATTAATCTGACACATGTATATAGAGAGTTTGTGCTTTTGATGTTAAACGGACCATTTTGCTTCTTAAGCAGTCGAGTGTCATCGGACCCACCAGAAGGTCTTGAGAGCAAGAAAGCGTCAGTTTACAGTACATTGGGCTCTCCATAGAGAGGCAGCACAAGCCGGTCAATTTTCCGTCTGTTTCAATCCACAAATATTTAAATGGCCTCTCAACAAAAGAAAAATTAAGATTTGAACCCAAACTTTTAGGCACTTGCGATCTATACAAAGCACCCAATGCCGTATTTTACAGTCACTAAAACCGCCAGATTCCTGTCAGATTCCACTTTGGCAACGTTTTCATGTATTTCGTGTCAAATTCCTCACTTTATACTGGCACCAGGATTATATTTATACACTGTAAGCCTGGATAAGTTGAGTATACTTAAAAAAAATGAAGCAAACTTGTTGCCCTAAAAAATTTAAGTAATGATTACTTAACAACTTTAAGTGAAGTTTACTTAAACATATAAACTGTTCTAACAACAATTTTAAGTTGAATAGACTTAATATTTTAATTTCTTCTCATTTTAATTTCTTCATCATAAATGGATTTTGTAAGCTTAAAAGTTAAATCAACTAAACTTTTTTAAGCTTTGGCTTCAAAACACAAAATATTTAAGTGATGTTTACTTCACTTTTTTAAGTAAAGACAATATCAGGGTTAACAGTGTATTAATATTATATCATATTGTATTGTATTATAATATTGAAGTTCAGTCTGAACACAACAAATGATCTAATAAAGGTTTTGCAAACACTGCATTTTTAATCTTTCACATCACTTTTATATTTTCACATGACTCTTTAAACTGCAAATTACTTTCTTACTTAGTATTTGTGTCTTGTTTTTTAGTATAAATAGCAAAAAAAAAATGTTTTATCAATTTTTTGATAATTTTTTGATCTAAGAAAATAAGTCTAGTTTTTAGACAAATTATATAAAATTTAAGTTAATTTTTGTTTGAAATAAGCAAAAATATCTGCCAATGCAAACATTTTCTTGAATTAGGTTGTTTAAGAAAAAAGTATTTCAACTTATTTCAAGATATTTTTTCTTACCCATTGGCAGATTTTTTTACTTTTAGCACAAACTAACTCACTGCAAAAAAATTATTTTCAAGAAAAAAAATTCTTAGTATTTTTGTCTTGTTTTGAGTAAAAATATCTAAAACCTCTTAAATTAAGATGCTTTTTCTTGATGAGCAAAACGACCCAAGAAAATTAGTCAAATATCAAATTTAAGTGATTTTGTGCATAAAACAAGCAAAACAAATCTGCCAATTTCTTGAATTTACCCCATTGGCAGATTTTTTTGCTTATTTGCTTTCTAGTTTTTGCTTACCCCATTGGCCGATTTTTTGCTTTCTAGTTATTAGACCAAAAATATCAAATTTAAGTGATTTTGTGCATAAAACAAGCAAAAAAAAATCTGCCAATGGGGTAAGCAAATTTTTCTTGAATTTAGTGTTTAAGAAACATTTTCAAGATTTTTTTTGCTTACCCCATTTGCAGATTTTTTTTGCTTTTTTTGCTTTCTAGTTTTTAGACCAAAAATATCAAATTTAAGTGCTTTTGTGCATAAAACAAGCAAAATCTGCCAATGGGGTAAGCAAAAAAATCTTGAACATTTTCCTAAACACTAAATTCAATAAAAAATCAAGAAAAATTTGCTTACCCCATTGGCAGATATTTTCGCTTTGTTTTAAGCACAACATTTACTAAAATTGTATAATTTTTATCTAGAAACTTTTTTATTAGGTAATTTTGATTTAATAACTTTTAGATATTTCTACTGAAAACAAGACAAAAATACTAAGTAAGAAAGTCAACAGTAGTGTAACTTATCATTGTAGTTGTTTGCCTCATTACACGAAAATAATCCAGGTAAGACAATTATGCAAAGATATGATTTACAGCTAAAAATAAAATGATTAATATATCCAGGGTTTTATGTGATGAAGTGGTCACTGTAAATACGAGTGTATATTAAATGGCTGCCATTCTTTCCCCTCACTGGGTACAGAGGCATGTCCGTTACTTTACGGCACATAATTCCCAAATTTCTTCCTTGACGGTATTCTGTAGAAGCATAGCCCAGGCTTGTCTTCTCGACGGTTAGTGCATTTTATTGCACAACTATTTAGTATTTAGGCAAAACAAAAGAAAACACTGACTTCTTTAACTGTGAACAACGGCAGATGCTTTCTTGCCCTCCAGCAAAGTGCATGACGTCACATGAAAACTATCAATCTGCGAGTAACTCCAAATGTGTTTACAGTAGTTAGTCCTCCAGCAGATAACAGCAGGCTTCTGTTTAAGAGACATTCTCAAAACAGCGAGTTTGTGCCTATCCCGTCATAAGACAGGCAGAACTTATCTTTGAACCGGTCTGAGATTTGTTATTAGCAGCAGAGCCAAAGTAAGAAGTGTTAGCCTGAACAGATCCTTCGCGGTTTTGTGGAGGAATGCTCTGGACCAGGAGTCTCCAACCTTTTTCTGAGCAAGGGCTATCTGGAAACTATCTAAACAATCTGGAGGGCTACTTCTTTTATGTTGTCTACTCAAAACTTTTTGTTTTACTTGTTGATTTTATTTTATTTGTTGATGTTTTATCATTGTTTCAAATTTTACCATAGATAAAAGAGGCCAACCTAATATAAAATATGTAATAAGTAAATATTAAAATTGAGGCTATTAATAGAATGTGCTTTGGCAGTCACCTTACAGACTCTGTGCGGGCAACCTGGTGCCCCCGTGGGCACCATTGGAGACCACTGCTCTGGACATACTCTTTTCTTTACAATTGAGTTCACCCAAAAATGAATATTTGTCATTACAGTATATATTTCATATTGCGCATAAGTCATTTGGAAAAAAAATGATATTTTTGGAGGTTTACAGCCCAATACTATTCACTTTTGTTGTTTGGAAACAAGCAACACTTTTTGAGAAACTGTA